>NC_056745.1:1129095076-1129317576 GCF_019279795.1 Protopterus annectens
TGTAAAACTTTGGGAGGTTTGTACACAAGGCAGTACACAAGGCAGTACGTAAAACCTTGCAAGACCAATAATGTTGTGTATTCTCAGAGTATGCATCCCAAACATGTGAAGCGAAATGTTCTTAGAGGACAGTTTTTTTAGAACAGCTAAGCTGAATACAAAGGACAGTGACATGTGTGATTCTTTTGAGACTTTAACAAATAGCCTGTTGAATAGGGGGTATGATAGCTCAGAAGCCTCTGTTGCACAGAATGATACGATTCTGTTGAGAGATACTCGGACCAGACCTTATTTTGAGGAGCAGGTTGAACAGTCCCCCTCTCCCAGTTTGTTACATATTCAACTCACACTTATGAGTCTTACTTATTCGAAGGACTCAGGTTCTATCTGTGAGATAGTTAAAAGACACTGGAAAGTTTTAGCCTCATATGGAAAATGTATGTCATCACTGCAGTGTATGTAAATACATTAATACTGATGATCAGTTTATACATTCAGACACAGGTCGAGTGTTTAATGTCAAACTTTATGCGGATTGTGGTAGCCAAAATGTGGTTTATTGTGCCTCTTGTGAGGTTTGCAAATGTTTCTATGTTGGCAAAACCAACCGGTCTTTAGGAGACAGGATCAGAGAGCACCTCTATAGTATAAATAAAAGTGATGAGAGGAATGCGTTGTTAAAACATGTAAAAGCTGCAGGATGCAATCACTAGTTTAAATTCATGGTTCGAGAGATTTATGTGCCAGGTCCCAGAGGGGGAGATGTAAGGACACAAACAGAATTTGTTGAAATCAAAGGGATGCATATACTCCGAGCTACTGATGGGAAGGGGTTAAATGATGTTATTCCAATTAAGTCACTATCGAGGTCACGTGATGTAAGACTGAATTATAAATGCTGCCTCTTATGTGTGTTTTAGTTGGATCTGATGAAGTACCTAGAAGGTATGAAAGCGCTCATCCTTGTTTTTCAAAGTTTTATTCCATGTTTATTATCTCTGTTTTATTAAACGGACTTTGTTTTACGTCTCTCTGCCTACCAGTTTTCTTCTTTTTTGATACATTGTTGCCTTTTCACTGGTTGCTCTTTTTGTCTTGGACAGTCCTCTAAAACTCTGCATGTACACAAACAAGACAATTTCCATTAGAACACATAAAGCCACATCTCATTGCACCTCAACTACCAAGCTCATAAAGCAAAACACTCCATGAAACAATATTCTGGTCATAGGAGATTCCATTGTGAGACACACTGATGTCCCTCTTACCTGGCTAGATAAGGGAAATGTTATAGTTAGTTGCCTGTCAGGGACTAGGATTCACCAGATCACGCAAGTCCTCAGGTCACTTACCCTAAGTACCGGTATGACTCAGTCATAGTCCATGTTGGTGTGATTAACCTGAGACATACTTCCTTGGACTATATGAAGAGAGACATGACTGACCTCTCAGAATATGTCACAATCAGGTATGAGCCTTGCACTGAGAAGCATTCTTCCGTCTACAAGGATGATGCCACAATACCAGCAGAGAATGATCAGTTATAGCAATTGGCTTAGCTACTGGTGCCATTCAAAAGGGATCCAATACCTGTCAGACTGGGAAGACATGATTGATGGGTCATGCTGCTTTGGCAGGGATGGTCTTCACCTGTCACCTCTAGGCTTTTGGATATTGGCCAAAACATTATCCACCCCCATAGTGCCTTTTTTAGGCATTGTCAAACAGACAAACCTTCTAACATAACAAAAGCTACCTATTGCAAGCTAAAGGTGTTACTGCTCAATGACAGGTGCCTCAAAAAGAAACTGCACTCCTTGGGAGCTCTTCTCACCCTGGAGAATGCTGACATCTTTGCAGATACTGAAACATGGTTCAAAGCCATGGAAAGCACTCCAGCAGTGCATGGATATAATGCCTTTCATACATTCTGACCATCCACTGAACATTAAACAAAATGGCAGAAGTGTGTCTATCTATGTAAAGGATAAGCTCATCTCACAGCTGGTCAAACAATTTGACATGCTTGAGCTACTCCATGTCCAACTAACCATGGGAAAAATGCATTACCATATTCTTGCTAGCTACAGGTTCACCACTATGAACCAGGAAACTCAAACATCATACCTGAAGTTACTAGAATCACTCACCATCCAGCACAATACCGTACTCATTGATTGATTTTAACTACCACTACATTAATTGGGAGGCATACATGACTGCTAACATGCAGGCCGAAAGATTTCTTGACTTTGTAAATTCAAATGCCTTGGAGCAGCTAGTCTGTACTCCCACTAAGGGAACAAATATCCTAGATCTAGTACTCACAAATATGGGAGAGTGCTGCACCCCCCCCCCCCGTGTTATGTCCTCACTGGTAAGATCAGATCACAACGCAGTCTCCCTTGAAATAAAAGTAAAACTAGTCCTCCCATCTAACCAAAAACTTTAAGAACTTCTCTAAGGTAAATTACCCCCCTTTAAGTGATGGCAAAGTTAGTTTTCAAGCTCCCCCGAAATAAACCCAGGTCAAACTGCAAAAACAAGCTACCCTGGTGGACCCTTAGTATTAACAGGTTATACAACAAAAGAAAGAAAATCCTGTTGAAAAGTAAGATGGAATGTGCAGAGAAGAGCATTAAGTCTCATTAATCTAAACAAAGTGAATGAGGGTACTATTCAAGTCTCTGAAAGCAGACTTTGAAGTAAAAATAGCCTCCAAAGCTAAGGATAACCATAAGGCATTTTTCAGTTATGTCCACAATCTTAAAGGCAACACCCAATAATGTACAGAATTAGTTGCAGATAGCATCACCTATAGTTAGCTGGAAGACGTAGCAAATCTGCTGGCTGACAAATCCAGCTCATATTTCACCTCCCCATCACCCTCAGTTCTCCCCCACAAAATACCCTTCATCACTCCACTGTCAATTATCACCAAAGAACAGGTTGCCACTGTGCTCTATAAAACTAAAAATACAGCTTCAATGGGGCATGACAAGATACCAGGTTGCTTCTTAAACAACTTAAATCAGGACTTATCAGGCTCATTAGGATCAGTATTTAACCTCAGCCTCCAGACTGGCTTTGTCTGAATAGAGTGAAGGACAGCAACAGTCAACCCTCTGCATAACGGGGTACCATTGATGCAGGAAATTACAGACCCATAAGTTGTCTGTGTAAGGCCGTGGAAAGAATGGACTTGATAAATAATGACATAGGAGACCTCCAAACATTGGACCCAACCCAATTCGGCTTTGTCAAAGGCAGGCCATGCCTACTGAATTTGGTGGATTTCTTTGAGAAAGTCACTAAGACAGTGGATAATAGTAAAATGGTACATAACACTTACCTCAACCTGGCCAAGGCATTTGACACAATTCCCCACTCAGGTGTTATAACTAAACTCACAAAACTGAGCATAAATCCCCATGTCACCAGATGTATAGCTAGTTGGCTCACAGGCAGGGATATATGTGGTTGAAGTGGGTAAATTCAGATCTAGCAAGAGGCCAGTTACTGGTGTGCCACAGGGCTCAGTATTGGGACCACACCTGTTCAGAATATACTTCTCTGAAGTCAAGACAAATGTGGAAGAGTTGTGGATGACAAAGTTTGCCGATGACTGCAAGCTGGAGGCAATCACTGAATCCCTTGACAATGTATATATCCTTTAGGAGGGTCTAGATCAGGCAAATGATTGGTGCCAGAACCATGGCCTAAAACTAAATGCAAAAAAATGCACTATCATACTCTTTGGGAAGTCAAATACCACTGCAAATTACATAAATAGCACACCTCTTAGACTAAACTCAGAGGTGAGAGATCAAGGTACACAGATAGAGAGTAGCTTGAATTTTGACCGCCATGTGTCCACAGTGGAGAGGGAATCCTTTTATGTGGCACAACTTATAAGGAAAGGTATGGCATCCAGATATAAGGAAATTATAGTCTCATTGTACTCAGCCGTCATTAGACCAGTAATCAAGTACAGTGTGCCATTTGTCATGTACTTCACTGGGCACTTACAGTTGTTGGAGTGAACTCAGAGGTTCCTCACAAAGAAAATACAGGGTGTAAGCAACATGAACTATACAGATTGATTAAATGCCCTATCCCTTTACTCTGTCTACTACCAATTATTAAGGGGTGACCTATGCCTGACCTAAAAGGCACTCAAAATCCAGTACTGATGGAGCAGCAAAACATCCACAAGTCAAACGGCATGATGGTAACCCGATCTAGGGATCTAATCTTAGTCAGTGACTCAAACAAAACATGCCAGAGAGAGACAGATATGAGTCTCAGAGATTTCCCCTTCTTTGGAACAGGCTTCCTATTCACATTAAGCAGATCCCTTCCCTGGCCCTCTTCAAACAGTTTGGCTCAATGGATGAGGAATCACAAATTCATGCTTGGGGCAGTCCCTATGTCCCTTATGGACAGGGGTAGTCTGTAAGATAATCAATGCACAGGCACAAATCCATGGCATCCTCTTGCTACTAGGGGCCATATATTGGGTAAAATCACGTTATACTGGCAGGTTTGTAAGGGCCCTTAAGCCGTTAGCTTAGTAGTCTCCTATGAACATATGAGCCTATAAACCCCGCTTCATATACTATTACTGCTCTAAAAATACGTATCCACAGAAGTTTCTCTGAATGCACTGTAGAATATGAGAACAAGCAAAGGTAATTTCACTAACCAAAAGTGATATACAACATTGAAAACTACAGAATCAGCTTTGTTTTGAACCCACTATCAAAAATACTGGAATACATAGTATACATATAACGAGTTACCCAACCAGCCATAACCAGCTTACCTGCTATCAACATGAATTTAATGTTGACCACATCACCCACCCTGCTTTTGTCAAGCTCAGCTATGTAGCTATGAAATGTGATAAGGACACCAAATGTAGTCATATGTCTCAACTTTTCTAAAGCTTTTGCTATAGTAGAGAACCACTCCCTACTACTAAACAGACTGCAATCCATGGGTTGCAGCCAACCAGTGACTGCTGTTGTGAGAAAAAAGTCACATTCAGTTGCATTGCAAAGCTTATCACCCTACACCTTATTCATTAAAAAGGAGGACCCCAATGTTTACTTTTGGTCCTTTGTTTTTCTCAATATTCAGTGACCAACTGCATAAACAAACCAATGACATTCAATTGATACAATAATTAGATAACTTAACCCTCAGAGTTAGTTCAAACATACAACTATACTACTGCAGAGGGATTCATATTTGGTGGTAGTAGTAAAAGGAGCTAAAACAAAGCCAGCAGACTACTGTAAATTGTTAGTAGAAATTGGTTGCTGAAGTGTCTGTGACTTCCAGAAGGTCAACAAGGGCAGAAGGTGATTTTTGAAGAAATTTATGAAAATACTTGGCATGGAAGATGTGAAATCAGTAGTACAAGTTTGAATTAAATTTACATATTATTCCCCAAGGCACAAAACTGGGCTAGGCTAGACAGAAATTATATTTCACAGGAACATATACATTTAATTGAAAGTTTTAATGTGCATCCAATAACTATTTCAGATCACATGCCAATAATAACTAAAATAGAAATGCAGATAATGAAATAAAAAGGAGACACTGGCACTTAGCCACCTATCTGTTAAAAAGAGAGGAATTTAAGGAATGGGTAGTGGAAATTATTTGGAAGTTATTAGATAAGATAAGGATTTCTTCTGAAAATATAGCTAGGGAGTGGGATAAAATTAAAGTGGAGTTTAAAAACAGGGTGGATATAAAAGAAAGAGATATATGTTTAAGAGGTAACAAGAATTGGGGACTGACAAAGGTTAAAGTATTGCAGAATGGGGGGAATCTCACAGAACAAGAATAGGATCAATTGCAGAATGCTAAATGAAAAAAGGGATTACCTCATTAATATGCGGGAGTTTAGAAAGACTACTGTTAAGCAACTGTTTTTGATAATAACTCCAGAACACAAAAACTGATAGCTCAGTGACTCAGACAAAAGAAAGAATAAAGGGCTGTCATCAAGCTTAGGGAGACTATAACAAGGAAGATAACCAGAGATCCTGTAGAGGTACTAGAAATATTTCAGAAATTTTATGAAAATCTGTATAAAGCAGATAAATAAGGAAATCAAGAAAAGGTACAAATGGAAATGCGTATGGAAGAATTAAATATGCCAAGGTTAAAGGCAGATGATGCTCAATTACTAACAGCAGGGGTGGACTGCGACAAGAATTAAAAACTGGCACCATCAAAACCAGTGGCCCATTTCACTAACCTTCTACTATCTCATTGATCTTGCCAGCCTACAGGCCCAGGATGTCATAAAGATAATTTATATAGGAGACTGCACCAAGATTTAACAAGTACCTGGCCGACTATGCCAGGAAATAATTAAATACAGAAATTATCTGGTTGACTGTGCCAGGAAAAAAACCCCCAGAAAGTATCTGGTTGAATCTGCCAGGAAAAAAATATACTGAAAGTATCTGGTTGAACCTGCTAGGAACAAAATGCAGAAATTATCTGGTTGGCCTTGCCAGGAAATAAAACTGAGAACTTACCTTAAAGTTTAAACACTAATCCATTTGGATTGCTGATTTTCACTTCTTTGGTAGCTCGTCACTCATCTCTCCACTCTCTTGCTCTCTCCCTCGTAACTAAAGAGCAGGAAGAGAACATGAGAGCAACAGTACTAATCAGCAGCTGCATCAGGCATGTACTCAGATTACACGACAGGCTGCTGACTTCACAGTCCAGTCAGCATCCCATTTCCTGGAGTTAAAACTGCAATGACTTGTGGGCATCTTCACTGATACCTGCAGTCTTCCCAATCCAGACTGTTTTTAAAACAGCCTGAACACAAAAAAAAAGAGATGTTTTTATGCATACAAATTTGAAGAGTACCGGCCCATTTTGGCACAAGCCCTTCTGACATTCATCAGACATGACAGATGCCCTGTCTGCCTCTGACTAACAGGGTAGGAGGAGATGAGATAAAAATGGTGATGTATTACCAGTCTACCTGAAAGCCCTCTGGAAAAGATGGTATTCCTGTGGAAGTTTGGAAGGTACGAGTGGAAAAAACTTTTAAACATCTAGAAGGATGTGTTTAACAATATTTTAAGAGGAGGAGAAGCACAAATATCCTTGAAAGCGATACTGGCTGTAATACCTAAAGATGATAAAGACCCATCAGGTCCAGCTTCATATTGTCCCATTTCAACTCTAAACTATGATTATACAGTGTTTATGTCTATAATTGCTAAATGAATGGCAAAGGCGGTGCCAAATTTGACAGATATGGATCAGCGTAGTTTTGTGGAGGGGAAGCAAACATTTGACAATATTAAAAGAACATTGATGATCCAGAGGGAAGCAGAATGTAAGAAAATTCCACTGTTGTTAGTGGGTCTTGATGCAGAGAAAGCATTCGATAGAGTAAGTTGGGATTTTATGAGCATGACAATGAAAGCATTTGCATTCCCTGAGAAACATATAAGGTTGATTAGGAGAATATATAACGGATTGGAGGTGAAAATTAAAGTGGGTGGATGCCTCTCTGGTAAGTTCTGTTTGAGCTGAGGAACTAGGCAAGGGTGTTCTCTTTCCCCTTTGTTATTTTATTTGCATTATATTTAGAACCATTGGCAAAGAATATAAGGTACTCAGAAATTCAAGGATGTAATTGGTATGGTAGTCAGGAAAAGCTGGCTTTACTTGCAGATAATATTATTCTATACCTGATAGAACAAAAAAAAGGATATTTCAGTGTTGTGGAACATTTTAAGACTGTTTTAAGTCTTTTCAGGATAAAAAAAAAGTTTGGGATTCACCTGATTTGAAGGGGTATTTCAGAGCTATCCATTTAATGCCCCTATATGTAGCACAAGCAGAAGGGTATAATTCAAAGTTTAAAGGTATGATAATGAAACAGGAGGGAAGCTCAAGAAACAAGGAGGAACTGGGATTTTGGATGCAGATCCTTAAGGAGAATAACAACCACAAAAATATTATATTCTAAGAACTGATCCAACACAGGAATGGAGAAAGGAGATTCTGCTGATAGGAATGACTGCATTTAATGATACAGGCAATAGGAGGCTGGAATTTACTGGAGAAAAGTGGCAAAGGAATCAAAGTATTGGGTGCAAATAATCAGAGAGGGAATGGTAACAGAATGGGACGAGGCTAAGAATTTGTTTGGACTGGAGGCTAGAGATTGCATTCCCTATCAAGGACTGATATCAGAGTACAGGCAAAGAGAGAGAAATGGGGGAATCCTAAGCAAAAGACCTGCTCTGGTAGAGTTTTTTAGAAGACTCTAGAATAGAAATTGCTGTTAAAAAATGGATAATTATTAAAACACATAAAATATTGCATGATAACTATACGAATCAATCAGAGGAGGTTAGAAAGGATTTTGAAGTGAGACTGGATAAGCAATTCACAAAGAAACAATGGGGGTTATATGTATGACCCTCAAATATGCAACAAGTGCTTACATAGGTATTTTTATACCCCAAGAAGACACCAAATTTTTTTTCCTCAGGTAGAAAGTAAATGTAGGTGTGACGGGGAAGAAATAGATAATTGGAAACATATGTTTTGGGAGACTAAATATTCCCTGCAGACTACTCTATCAGAAATACTGGGTGAGAAAATTGGTATAAGTAATGAAATTATTTTTTGAGCTATCATACAGAATTGGAATTACCTAAAGATAGTAAGACCTTGGTGAGTCTAATTATGGTGGCTGCCAAAAAAGCAATTATGAGAAAATGGGATTCAGAGTTTAAACCAACTGTAAACAAGTAGTGAATATAGCAGCAAAAATAAAACAACTAGGAATGGGATCTTTAGAAAAGGGTAGGAGCAAATTACATGGGAATTGTGGGAACACTACATGCAGAATAATGTTTTGAAGGATGAATGAGGTATAAAAGAAGGCAGGATTTGAATGAGGTATGTAATAGTTGATTGGCAATGGATAGATTATAAGTGAAGTATAACGCTTGCAACTAAGAATATGTTAGTATGGTTTGTTTTTCATTTATATAAATGTATGATTGCTTATGTCATAAGTGATAATTTAATAAAGATGTTTCTTGTTAAAAAAGAGAGAAGAAGTAAAGGGGAGAGCTGTGAAAAATCAGAAGCAGACTGAAAAGCAGTGTGATGGAGGACAGGTGGGAAAAGCAGATGGTAAGTGAAGTTGAAGGAGCAAACACTTCAGTCACCATAGAGAGAAATATTGAATAAAAGCACATTTTAATTTTCAAAATAGAGACAAATAACAGAAGGATGCATGAAACAGAAAATGTTTAACAAGGCATTTAGAGGCAATAAAGTGTGCAAACTGTTGGAAAGGAGATGAAAGAAAAATGTGGAACAGCAGTCAAAATATGAATAAACTCGAGGACCGATCAAGTAGAGAAGACAACTTGAGGTTTACAGGAATACCAAAACAAACTGAATGGCATGATTGTAATGGCTTTTGTGAGAAAATGACTCAACACATGGATTGAGCTTTCCATTGCTGATATTAAAATAGAAAGAGCATACACAGTAAATATTCCCAACCCAAGACTGAGAAAGCAGACAAGACCTATACTACTTCAACTGCAGACATATTAGTTAAAGGAGGGAATTATTTTTATTATGTGGAGGAAGGGAAAACTATTAAAGGGTGGAGACAAAATTCTTTATGTAGATAATGACTTTTCATCACAAACATGAGCTAACAGAAATTATTTTCTTCTTCTATCATGTCAGGGTCATCTTATTGGGAAACAGTGGTGCAGCACATAGTGTTGTCACTTCAGAGCAAGAGGTTCCCCAGTTCAATTCTCAGCTGCATTACCTTTTGTGCGGAGTCTGCATGTTATCCCTGTGTTTGTGTGGGTCTCTTACAGGTGATGTGGTTTCCTCTCACATTCCAAAGACATGCAGTAGGTGGATTGAACACTCTAAATTGGCCATAGCTGTGAGTGTGCATGCGAGTGTGTGATGTGGAAGAATTACTAGAGCCACCTGGCAGTGTAAACCTTGGCCTTTAGATGATTGTCACTGTTGAAGTGACTCATTGACCTCATGTGCAAAAAAATGGGAAAAAGTGGTTATGGATGGATGAATGGATAGATAAGACTTTGAAGAGAAGTGGAACTTTGTTCTAGGTTACTGTAACCTCACTTACTTTTGGTCTTCTATCTTCTTTGATTAAAAACCTACATAGGCCCTAAACAGGCAGAAAATGAAATGGCAAAGAAAAAAGAAGATCTGAAGGCAGGAGAATGTGGGAAAAGAACAAATAACCAATCAACAAGTGTAGGAAAGCAAACTATGCATACTAGAAGGTTGAAAAGCTCTGTCCTGTTTTCCAAAAGAAAATTATGGATAAAACAAGGGAGATGAAACCATTTTCAAAAAAATGGAAGATTCCATAAAAAATGCACTAGAAACGTTGAGTGGGGGTAGAACTTAAAAATAAATATATATGGAAAAAGATATGATATGATAAAAATGTCAACTGCATTCCAAAAGACAGTTTAAGATAATTTAAATCAGTAAGTACAAGCCAGAAATAATTATGTGATTAATATAAATGTAGTAAGATACGTTTTATATCTCAATTTTTACTTAGAAATGAAAGTTTATAGCTTAAATGAAATGGTGAGGGGAACTAAACTGAATTTTGCCTAAAGAAATTCCCTTTTTTAAACTGCAAATTATGCTATGTTACTTTTAATGAAAGGTACTATGACAGTTGGTGAAGGAAAGAATTAAATGAACAATGAATGAGAAAAGAAACTAATATATATATATATATATATATATATATATATATATATATATATATATATATATTAGGATAGAAATCAATAGGCAATACTGTATATAGTTAGTTCAAATAGTGCATGCACTAGGTCTAAGAATGCATACAAAGTTAAGTAGACAAGTGTATTGTCTGAAAGCAGGCTAGATAAGACTCACAAAAATAATGCACTGGAAGCATTGACCTGAGGGAATCTGTTTAAATGCAGAAAACATATATATAAGGGCAAGGATGGTTAGTATAATTAAAACATAAAAAATTACACTGAAAGACATTTTAAAACCACTGATGTCAGTAACTGCCAGTAAGTGAACAACTGCTTCATTTTATTTTGTATGGTGTTTGGTTAAAGGCACATTTGTTTTCAGGATTAAAAGTAGCAGATTTTCAGCCTGCAGACTTACCTGTCTCCATTGCATTTGAACTTGAAAAGCTGTCCTTGACTACAAGGAGGAGTCGTGTCTGGATATCTAAGTTTGACCATCTGAAAACAAGTGTATCTTTTGAAATATCTAATGAAAGTTAATTGGGATTTGTTAAAAAAGAGTACTGGCTGTGGAAACGAATAACCTGTAGAAATGAATTGCATAATGAAAGAATGTAGACAACCTGGCTATGTAGAAACATTAGGACTGGTTGGGAGATTAGGAAATAAAATGCTGCAAGCAAGTCAAATGAACAGACTGGTGATTTAGGAGTAAACCAGGGTTTGAGACCAATTAAAGAGAACTGGAAGAACCTTTACACTGTCATCTCTATTGCCTTACAAAAATATGTATATATTTAATATACAGTTTATTTCTTGGGTAGGGAAGGAATTGTGTATTCTAACTAGATCAAGTCCAATGTGGGCTATATTACACAAAACAGTGATAGACAGACTATGAATGACCAATTTATAACACATACACAAAGACTGCAAGTTATGTAGAATAAAATATAAGATTTACTATGGCACAATTTGTCTTATTGGTTTGGAATTTTAATGGACTGGTGCCAGGAAAAAATAGCACATGTTACTGACTGATATTTATAGCAGCAATGCACAGATAATGATGTTACAGGAATGGCATCTTAATACTAAAGAACACAAACATTTTGTGAAGAAAAGAGAGAATGACAATTTATTTTCTAGAAAAAAAAATGAGATTGTAATATTACTTAAAAAAAGTTATAGGAATATAGATTGAGAAAGCATGCAAAGAAAACCATACACTACAAAAATAGTACTATTAAGAAAAAATGTTTTCCTTGCTTACAGTTAACTTTGTCTCCTCTCTTCCACTCCTCCAACCATTTTTCCTAACATTAATGACTTGAAGTAGGGCGGGCGGCCACAGTGGTGCAGCTGTTAGCATTGCAGCCTCACAGCAAGAAGTTCTCTGGTTTGATTCTCAGCTGGGGTGCCTTCTGTGTGGAGTCTGCATGTCCTCTCTGTGGTCGCACAGGTTTCCTCCGGGTACTCCACATCTCAAAGACATGCTGTAGGTGGATTGAACACTCCAAATTGTCCCTAGGTGTGAGCGTGTGCCTTCTGTAGAAGGTTGGCACCAGGCTGGCACCTTGACACTGTAAAACTCCACTGCCAATCATGAGCGGACAGGTGATCCGCTGTGGCGACCCCTAACCGGGAAAAGCCAAAAGAAGAAGACTGAGAAATGAAGGATAGGATAAGTTGTTGGCACCGTGTAAGAATTACAGTAGTTGCAATGTATATTCTACCAAAAGTAATGTGGAAGATATAAAGAATATTATGGGAGAAGTTATGGTCTTTCATCAAGGGTGTATGGTAGAAGCAAGAGATTGTACACAATAATAAATAAGGAAGCTATGAGCTAACCCATAGTGGAAGGAAGTGAGAGGATGATGGACTGAAGCTCTGATGTCTAGTCATGGAGGAAAGTAGCAAGTTTGAATGATTTGTTTTGGTTTCTTTTGTCTATTAAAATTCAATAGCCGAAATTAGAGCTTATTACATGAATCTTCTTGCTTTTACTTCTTATTTTTTAATGACAGTTCAAGATCAGTAGTTAATGAACAGAAAGGAGTAATTTATTTACTTTTTTTATAGTATGAAAACAAGAAACAATAAATGTTCTCCCCTTAGAAAAACTTCACACTTACGTAAACATATGAGCACTGCAATGGGGAGAGCTTTACGTCTCAGTTTATGACTCTAACACCTATAGTTAATGAAAAGAGTCACACTCAAGGGAATATTTAAAAATTTGTTTGACATACTATGACTCCCAAAAATGAACTGGATGCTATATTGGGTAAGTCCAGAGGTTCTGCTGCATTCATTTTCTTGGATTTAGACCACAACAAAAGCATCAGGTCAGAAAGGACCTTGGGCAGACTGCAGTTATGCCAAGCTGTCGCAACTTAAAGATTCTACCCAAAATTAACAAAGGAAGTTGAGCAGGGACCTCTTCTCAAGACAGGTAAAGTTTCATCTAATTAAAAATGGCATAGTTATAGTTATATCTGCAGATTGTAATGTGAATGATAAAAATACAGTATATAAAACTCTTTTGCTTTGCCTTCAAATTATTCTGTTCCTCCATAGGTGATGGCTATTATGTCTAGACTTGATTCACTTAACACTGCAATCTCTTCACTGACAGAAATAAAGAAGGAGATGCCTAGTATAAAAGTCAAACTTGTTATTTCAGAAGGATCAGTTGATTAAAGTAATAGACAGTCAAATCAAAATGGAGGCAGATCTTTTCAACCTTGCCTCAAACTTTGATCAACACCATACACATAAATGTATTAGAAATCAATTAACTCTGTTCAAGAAAGACTTTTACAATTTGAAATGAGAATGAGGAGCCTGAATTTGCAATTTATAGACATTCCTGAACATTTATACAGTACTCAACCAATTACCACTGCAATTCAATTCTAGATATTTGTTTTCAGTAAAAATAACCAAAGTTAATATGACTATCTATAATTAGATCGGAAATTTTACGTTGAATTATTCCATCCAAACCCAGTTCAATTATGGCAGTTGTTAGATTTCTTTCTTTCATTAACTGACAGAAATTCATTATTTAGCTGCTCAGAAAGTGACAAATTTACTTTACACCAGGATTCTCTATCAGGTTTTTAGGATTTGCATACTGAAAGTCTTAAAAAAAGGAAGATAATTTGAAAACCTACAAAAATAATTATGGTTGAAAGGAATAGCATTTTGATTTTGGTTTCCTTCAATTTTTCTAATGAAATATAAAGATTTGTCTTTGAATTGATCTTAATTTTTTTTAGTTATCTTCATAATCTCAGAAGCGCAAAACAGCAATGTGCTGAACTGATTGTGAACAATGTTACCTACACTGAGGCTGAAGCTATAGCAAACTTACCTGCCGATACATTTAGCTGCAGTTTTACCCCTCTTTCCCCTCTATCTGTCCTCAAGATATACCTGAAACTGGATCGCCTCCAGCTATCACACAAGATCAAGTCCTAAAACTGCTATCAAAAGCTACAAACACTGCATTGATGTGTCCTGACAATATCCCTGGGTGTATCTTAAATAGCATGAAGCATGATTTAGCCACAATTCTAACAACAACAGTCAATCTTACCAAGCAAATGAAGAACAGATACAGTCATTTCCCTGTACAAGGGAGGACCTTCCACAGACCAAGGCAATTACAGACATGTAAATCTGACCAGGCTCATATACAAAGCCATGGAAATGTTTATCATGGAGCTAATCATTCAGGACATAGGGAACCTCCGAAGAATAGACCTGTCTCAGTTTGGATTTGTCAAGGGCAGGTCATGCTTTCTCAACCTGGTGGACTTTTTGAAAAGGTCACCAATGCAACAGATAAAGGCAAAATGATACACACCTCAAACCTTGACTGATTTAAAGCTTTTGACACATAGTAGAAAAGCCGAATAAACCCCTATGACACCCACTGATTTACCAAATGTCTCACAGATAGGATGCAGAAAATCAAAATAGGGAAAGTTAACTGCCAAGGAGACCAGTCATCAGTGGAGTCCCACATGTTTCTGTATTGGGGCCTCTCCTGTTTGGCATCTACTTTTCTGAAGTGAAAGCCAATACCAAAGGTCTCTGGCTGAATAAGTTTGCAGATAACTGCAAGCTAGGAGAAGTCATTGAACCCCAAATGACTTAGCCATCCTGTAGGAAGGCATGTTCCAAATAAATAACTGGCACCAAAATCATGGACTGAAACAAAATGCTTAAATACATTATGTATCCTTTGTGAAGTCACATACCCCACAGAATTAACGTATTGACAATATGGCCCTAAAAGCTGACCCAGTTGTTCATGGTTTGGGAACTTAGTTCACTGTCCACATAAGTTCCCAAATCATGAACAACTGGTTCAGCACTTACGTGGATAGTGACCTAACTTTTGACCAATATGTGTCCATTGTTATAAAAGAAGTCCTTCTATATTGCACAGCATATAAGCAAAGGGATTGTATCTAGATCTAGGGATGTCATTGTTCCCTTTTACTCACCCCTCATTAGGCCAGTCATTTAGTATGATACACTCCTTGGCATTTATCTGTCCAGACACATGAAACTGGAATGCCACAGAGATACTTCACTAACGGGATACAAGTCCCAAACAGCATGTCCTACATGGACTGTCACTATACTCACTATCCTATAGACGGTTATGAGGTGACTTGTGTCAGGCATACAAGATATCTTCTGACCAAATACTGATGGATTTACTGCAAATTAGCAAAAAAAAAAATGGTATCACAAAATACTTGATGTAGAAATCTAAATCTCTTCTGCAAGATCCACAGAATGATTTTGATGGACAGATATATCTTCCAAAGGATACTGCTGCTCTACAGCAGACTTCATCCATATAAAACAAAATTAATCTCTGACTATGTTCAAGTGCAACTTGGTTCTGTGGATGGGAAACAAAAAATTTACCCCAGGACTGCCTCATGTTCTACTAATGGAAAGAAACAGCTCCTAAATGCTTTTTCCCATGCATGGTTCCCCAAAATTGTCGATGGTATGATCAGTTATTCTTATTATTGATCATATATAATTATTGACCATAGGATGGGTAAGGGGTTGGGAGGGTGGCCTAATGGGTAAGGTGTTTGTCTTACAAACACAAGGTGCAGGGTTTGAGTCTCACAAGGGATAATTGGCTAGGCTTAAAATGACTCACAAGGGCAGTTAGCTTAGTTCTAATCTATGAACCTAACACTAATCTCTATCCAAATGGGATAGGTCAATTCAAGCACAAAAAGAGAAACTAAATAAGCTTAAAATGGCCTGCAAAGACAGCTATCCTAGTACTTCCATATGAATCGATGAATTATTCAACAGTAGAGGGAGCACAACTTTGACTTTCTGAAATTAATGTGCTGCCATAACTTCCATCTGAACCGAGCAGCTTCAGTTGGGATTTTCTGTGCTGTGCTTTTTTTTCCCTATTATTTATTTATTTTTGATGCCTCTCTTTCTCTCTCTCTTAATATTTTTGGGAAGAATTTCATTATATATTACATTATAAACACCATGAGTAGATGGTGTATATAAATCTGTTTTTTGACAGTTTATTTTTCCTATACATATTTTATCATTCAACATTAATGGTATAAACCATCTTGTCAACAGAATGAAACTAATTTCAAAAGTGGATATTGCACCCAAATCAACCAGTAAAAGTGTATATCCAAGGTGCAAGAACCAGAAGGAATAATCCAGTTACCATCCAAAATCGACTTTATTGTAGAAAAAAATCACAGCAGATAAAAACATTAACGCCTTAATGAATTAACCACAGCGTTTTCGTCTTGTTGCATAGACTTCCTCAGATAAAATGCCATACATTCAAATCCCTTATTTATACTCAGATGAAATGGATTGTAAATCAATTAACTAATAAAAAGCAATTGATTAGAACTTTTAAAGCCACATTCCTATACGTATTAAAAGGAGAAGAAACATTTAATAATAAAATGCATGTTTTTGTTTTATATTATAAAAACAATCTGAATAAATACCTTAATGCAGTTAAAAAAAATATATATATACATATAGGTTCATAGGTTTATACTAGGCTATCTGCCCTAAGGCATTTATAAGCCTAGCCCAAATTTTTGTGGCTTACGCCACCCCTTATATGAAAAAATACTGTGCCCATTAGTTTGTTGTGCCTCTGTCCAGCAGTGACACAGATATGATTCCCGGGGTAAACCTACGATCTCCCATCCACAGGTCTAGATTTCTCTTGAACAGAGTCAGCGAGGTGCTCTGCCTCACATGGACCGGGATTTTATTCCACAGCATAGGGAGTCTCTGAGTGATAAATCTATCCCTCCAGCACGTCCTATTTATATCCGTGCTAAGGTTTAAGTCGCTTGCTCTAGTGGTTTTGGTGGATTTGGATTTTTGAGGTGGAGCATGTCCATTAATTCCGGGTTGGACATGGCCTTGTATGTCAGGCACATGTCACCTCTGAGCAGACGGTATGCGACTGAATAGAGCTGGAGTTTCTTCAATCTGGCAGCATATGACAGATTTTGGAGTCCCTTTATCCTTTTGGTGAGGAACTTTTGGGGTCTCTCCAATTGCTGCAGATGTCGGGTGAGATACATCCCGAATGGGGCATTGTACTCGATCATTGGTCTGATAAGTGAAGAGTACAGGGGAACAATGACCTCACTAGATCTGGATGTGAATCCCTTCATGATCAGGTGGGCAATGTAGAAGGTCTTTCTAACCACTTTAGCAATGTGAGTGTCAAAAGAAAGGCCTATATGGTAGCTTGGGGTTACCTTGTTTTTCCCGAAGGGTATGACTATACATTTTTTGGCGTTTAACTTCAGGCCATGGCTCTGGCACCAGCTATCTGTTTCTGTGAGTCCCTTCTGAAGGATATCCGTGTCCGATGCACTTTCCATTATGGCGCCCAGTTTGCAGTCATCTGCAAACTTTGTCAGCCAAAGTCCTCCCATGTTGGCCTGTACTTCTGAGAAGTAGATGCCAAACAATAGGGGGCCAAGGACCGAGCCCTGTGGGACACCACTTGTGACCGGCTTGGAGTCTGACACAGCGCCAGCAACTCTAACCCTGTGGGTTCTGTCCTTATGCCAGTTTGCAACCCATCTTGTGACATATGGGTTTACATTTAAGCTGGTAAGTTTTTCTACAATACCCGAGTGGGGTATTGTGTCGAAAGCCTTTGCAAGGTCAAGGTAGGCTGTATGGACTGCCTTTCCCTCATCAATGGCCTTGGTGACTGTTTCGAAGAAGTCGACCAAGTTCAAAAGGCATGATCTTCCCTTGACAAAGCCAAACTGGGTCGGGTCCAATGTCTGCAAGTCCCCTATATCTTTGTTTATGAGCTCCATTATGATCCTCTCCATAGCTTTGCAGACTAGACTTGTTAAGCTTATGGGGCGGTAATTACCAGGGTCCGTAGAGGTGCCGCCTTTGTGGAGTGGGACCACAGTTGCCGTACGCCACTCCTTGGGCATGTATCCTGTGGTAAGGCTGAGATTAAACAGCTGCCTTATGTGCGGGTTTAATTCCTCATTTAGCTCGTGTAGCACACAGCCGGGGACACCATCCGGTCCCATTGATGCTGTGTTTTTAGCTTTAGAGAGATCAGCTTTCACCTGCGCATTTGAGATGTCCGGGAGGCTACACTCGGCTGGGATAGTTATCTTTCCTTTAGGGGGGGAGAGGGCGGTGAAGTTTGCACTGAACCTGTCTGCCAGTATGTTGGCAATGTCTGTGGGTTCAGTGATTTTTGTATCATTTTGGACTAATTCTGAGCATATCTGGGAGTTTCCACCCAGGTTCCTAACATAGCTGAAAAAGGCCTTATGATTGTCCTTTGAATCCATGGCAATTTTTCTCTCAAAATTGGCCTTAGTTGATTTTATGAGTGCTCGTATTTTTTACTAATAATGATCAGGGGTGACTTCCCTTTTATGGATTTTGTTCTATCATGTAATAGCTTTCTCCTCTTATTGTAAAGTTTGTTAATGGCTGGGGTCCACCAGACTGGATGTTTGCCCTTTGTGGAAAGAGTCTTGGTTTTATTTGGGATTGCCTGATCCATGCAGTCCTGGAGGTGTTCATAGAAGGCATTTGTAAGGGCTTCCGCAGCTTGGGTTGTGGTTTCCTCTGGCTCGGGGGCCTTGAAGGATACCACACCAGTCTTGAGTAGTGTGAAGTTTGCTTTAGAGAAGTTCTTCACTATGGTCTTTTTGTTTGGGGTGGGGCGGGATGTGGATTTCCAGTGAGATTAGTTTATGATCAGATCTCACCAATGAGGGATATACTTCGGTGTGGAGCATTTTGTCCCCATGTTTGTGACAATGAGATCTAGTATATTTTCTCCTCTCATGGGAACAGTGACTAGCTGTTCCATGGCATTTGAATTTATGAACTCCAGGAACCGTTGGGCTAGAAAGTTAGGGCTTGAGTAATGTTCCCAGTCTATATTCGGGTAGTTGAAGTCACCCAATATGATGGTGTTTGGAGATACATTTATACCCTCCAGTGTCTTCAGGAAGGCTGTGTGGGGTTCCTGAGTTTGAGAGGGTGGCCTGTAGCATGCTACAATTTGTAGAGCAGTTTTGCCTATGGTTAGTTGCACCTAGATGGTTTCCGAGCTTGTGCATTGCCACCAACCTGGAGGTGTGAGTATCCTTTATGAATATGGATACACCCCTCCTTTTGTGGTGTGGTCCGGGTTTTGGGGCTGGAACGCATGATATGAGGTAAAACCTAATAGTGCCGGGTGCTCTCAGGAGCCTTGAACCAGGTTTCAGTTACAGCACAGACATCGATGTTCTCCATACTGAGAAGGGCCTCGAGTGCGTGCATTTTGAGATTTAGACTTCTGGCATTGAGCAGCATTACCCTCAGTTTCTTCCCATTTTTGTTTTCTAGGGTGGTAGGTTTAGAATTTGAGCCTTGCCTAAAAAGGCACTATGGGGGTGGCAAGAGCCTTAGCCAATATCCGAATCCCAGGGTGACAGGTGCAAGCTGTCCCTTGAAGCAGCGTGGCTTGTCAAGCATGTCATCCCAGGCAGACAGACACTGGATCCCCTTTGAATGACACCAGACATTAAGCCAATTGTTAAAGCTGATCATCTTGTCTCTATATTGTGGCATCATTCTTGGTGAAGGAAGGATACTGCTCAGGGTTAGGGTCATACCTGCCTGGGCTACATAATCAGAGAGCTCCTCTATGTCTCTTTTCATGTAGTCCAGGGAGGTACGTCTCAGGTCGTTCACACCAGCATGGACAATGACTGTGTCATATTTGTACTTGTCATGGAGTGACCCGAGTGCTTGTGTTATGTGGCGGATTCTAGCGCCCAATAGGCAGCTTACTGTGACCCTCTCCTTGTTCAGCCTGGTGAGTGGGACGTCAGTGTGTCTGACTATGGAGTCACCTATGACAAGTATGTTTGGTGTTGTATTTGGCCTTAAGGGCTGTGACTGCTTTGCACACTGCTTTTGTGGTTTATGTGTTGCTTGTGGGGTGTCTTGAGGTAGCATATATGTTTCTTAAAATCCAAAATATTAAAATCCTTTAGTTATGAAATGTTTTATAATTCATAGGAAAAAAAACATATTTTAAACACATAAACCATCAATTAAAAGAAGATTATACTCTTACATAAGGTTCTAAAACAAAGAATAATGCCATCTGGTGGCCAATTTTATTAAAAAAAAATATGCATATGTTTTCCTAATTTCTTCAAAGTTTAGCAGCTCTTAATTTTAAGAGTGGTTTAATAGATACAAAATCATTCAGACCCGGTGTATAGTCTGCCCGTAGTGTTACTTGCCACCACAATTCCCTATATTCCAGGGTGTCTTCCCATGGACCGCCTCTAATATTATTTTTAACACTTTCTAATACCAGGAAACCAAATGTGGCACATTTATATTCTTTGGTATGTTTAAATAGTGCATTTGTTTCTTTGCCTATTGATATTTCGTAAATGTGCTCATATATCCTCTTTTTTAACTTCCTTTCAGATTTACCCACATAAAAAGAGGCACATATTTTACAGATGGCCAAATGAATAATACCTTTAGTTTCACAATTAAAATATTCCCCACTAGTTATCCATCTACTTCTGCTCTCCAAAAAGTATTTTTCCACACAAAGAATGTGTTTACATTGGTCACACCGACCACATTTGTAGGTGCCTACTTTTACCTTATTTTGCTTGTTCCCTGCTCTGTTTTCCAAAATATTCTTAATACTTTTAGAGTTTTTATATATAATCCTTTGGAGAATATCTTTAAGATTTTCTAAATCAGAAATTGAGATAAATCTTTCCCATTCTCTCAAACAAATCTGCTTTACAAATTTGTTTGTCCCATTATATTCTAAAACTAGGGCTTGCTCATATTTTTTACCTTGCTCACCTTCTTTTTCCATACCCACATACTCCCTATTATTCTTAATAGGTTTGAACTTACTTGTTCTCCCATTAATCACTTCTTTTCTAACATCCATTATAAACTCCAGTGGGTACGCCCCCTCTCCAAAAACATCTTTTGAAGTATCTCACATTCATTGCAAAAATCCTTTTCTGCACTGGTCATCCTACTTCCCCTCACAAATTGTCCTTTGACAATATTCTTCTTACAGTGTGGTGGGTGGGAACTGTCATAGTGCAGAAAGGAGTTACAAAAGGTCAGTTTTCTGTATATCCTGCTTTCAAATTGTGCCCTTGTTTTGTATATTTCTATGTCCAGGTAAAAAAGATTGTTCTCAGAAATATTGTGGGTAAACCTCAAAAATTTAGTTGTGTTATGCAAATATGACATAAATTTATCAAATCTTTCTCTACCAGCTGTCCAAAAAAATCACTATATCGTCCAAGAACCTACGGTATAAGTTCCAACAATCCTTAAAGTCTGAATTAAATATGTATTTTTCCTCCCATTTCATAAGTACCAAGTTGGCATAGATGGGAGCACAAGCTGCTCCCATCGCTACCCCCTGTTTCTGTTTATAAAACTCTCCGTTGAAAAAAATGTTGTTCTTTAAGATAAGTTCCATTAAACATAGGCATACTAATTTATCATTCTGCAATAGTGTAGTGTCTTCATATATTACATCTTCAAACATTTCCAACCCTTTGTTATATGGTATGGAGGAAAATAAATCAACAATGTAAATGGTAATGAACAAAAGGTTGTCTTGATATAAATCATCCGTTATTTCCCTTAATAAATCCCAAGAGTCTCTTAATACTGTGTTCTTATTAAGCCAAAGCTTTTTGAGTTTTTGGTCTACATACTTCGCCAAACTGTGTGTTTTGGACCCCTCTGCTGCCACAATCGGTCTAAGAGGTGGGTCCCATTCACATTTGTGGATCTTGGGTATCCCAAAGATAGCTGGTACTCTGGGTTTCTTTACTGTCAAATAGTGAAAAGTATTGTTGTCTATTAATCCTTCATATAATAAATCTTTTAAGCTAAGGTCTATTTTATTATAATCAATGTTAATCTCGTTTATTGAGACACTAGAGTATTTCATATCATCACATAATATAGTATGCATTTTGCTTTCATATAAAATGTTCTCCACTATTACCACTCCACCTCTCTTATCATGTTTCATCACCCTTAGGTTCTTATCCCCTTTTAGTTGAATCAATATTTCTTTTTCATCCTTGTTAAGATTCCCCTTAAAAAACATATTGTCTTGACTTTTTCTTGTTTCTACTTCTAGAACTTTTTCCAAGTTTCTCAATTGGGGATGTAGTGGGGGGTTAAAATTACTTTTTCGTTTTACAACATTGGTGGGTGTATCTTGACTTTTGGGTAGTATAATATTTAAATTAACCTTTCTTAAGAACATCTTAATGTCCAACAAGATCCTGGTAACATCACCTTTGTTATAGGGAATACATTTGAAACCTTTTGAAAACAAGGAAAATAATTCCTTCTTTAGTAGTGTATTACTAAAGTTGTATACACTAAAGTTGTTATATGCATACTTATTTCCATCTACCAAAATCTGACTATCCGGAGGGTGGGCTGGGTGGTGTTCTTTTAATACCTCCCCCTTCTCCCCCCTCTCATCTGAAAATTTGTATTCTGTTTCTCCCTTTTATTATTTAGTCTCTCTGACCTACGCAGGGGCGGGTATTCCCTTTCAAAATCCTCACTGTCACCATAGGGAATATCTTCAGTATTATTTTCCTTTTCCCCATAAGGTAAAACCTGTTTGCATCCAGAATGTTTGTTGTATGAAAAATTAGGCTTAAAGTAACAGGTTTTGTTGTCATAATCCCTGATGTCCCTTTCCAATTTATTCATTTTTCTACTAACTAATTAATTGCTTTTTTTATCTATCTCTTCTCTCATACCAAAATATTTAGCTTTCTCCTCCTCAATACTAAAAATTAAATCAGTTTTAATCTGTTGGTCTATTTGATCTATTTCTTTTTGTATTACCTCCTGGCATTTTACATTCTCCCTAACCATCAAACGCAACATGTCTAAACCACATTTGTTAAAAAGTTCAATCAATTCTTTGTAAAAATCAGAATCATATTCCACATTGTTGGGAAATTTATAGACCCACAGGCCCTTAGGTACAATTTCCCTTGAAATACATTCTTTCAAATACTCATTTTCAATCGCGTATGTTCTATATTTATACAACATTTTGAATAAACTGTCCAGCTTGGAACGGTAAGATATACCAGTCCCATGTTGTTTGTTCAAATTGGTTTTGGTTTTAAAAGAGTATTTAGTATAAAGCCAGTCCTTAATTTCTTTAACATTGCTGGCGTTATTGAAATGTACAGTACCTGAGGAATAAGCTCTAGTATCCGTTTTTCTCTGTCCTTTTCCAACGTGCTCATTTCCATTATTATCATTGCCCGCTCTTTGAAATATTGTCGGTGTATTGCCTGGATCAAAGGTAGGACCATGAAACTCCTGAGGTTCGCCGACGCCTTCTTGAACACCCATAAGCTCCCTCGCTTGTTCGTCCTCCCCTGAATAACTGGCATTTTCAGTTCCTTGACGCTGAACCATACACCCACAACATTTTGCTAATGATTGGCTAATGGGTGTTAACAGGTCAATCAATTCAGAAAGTTGACCAATAAGCTTAAGTGTTTGACCTGTTTCGTCCAACCCCCTTGCTTCCGACAGCAAACCTGAATCCATCCTTCTACCACGAAAGTACAATCAAATTCAAAAGTGGATATTGCTCCCAAATCAACCAGTAAAAGTGTATATCCAAGGTGCAAGAACCAGAAGTAATAATCCAGTTACCATCTAAAATCGACTTTATTGTAGAAAAAAATCACAGCAGATAAAAACATTAACGCCTTAATGAATTAACCACAGCATTTTTGTCTTGTTGCATAGACTTCCTCAGATAAAATGCCAAAGATTCAAATCCCTTATTTATACTCAGATGAAATGGATTGTAAATCAATTAACTAATAAAAAGCAATTGATTAGAACTTTTAAAGCCACATTCCTATAGGTATTAAAAGGAGAAGAAACTTCTTCTTCTTTCGGCTTTTTCCCAGTCAGGGGTCGCCACAGCGGATCACCTTGTCCGCACATTGAATGGCAGTGGAGTTTTACGGTGTCGAGTTGCCAGCCCGGCGCCCAACATTCCACAGAAGGCACACTCACACGCACACCTAGGGTCAATTTAGAGTGTCCAATCCACCTGCAGCATGTCTTTGGGATGTGGGAGGAAACCGGAGCACCCAGAGGAAACCCACGCGACCACAGGGAGGACCTGCAGACTCCGCACAGAAGGCACGCCAGCCGGGGATCGAACCGGAGAACCTCTTGCTGTGAGGTGGCAATGCTAACCACTGCACCACCGTGGCCGCCCATTAAAAGGAGAAGAAACATTTAATAATAAAATGCATGTTTTTGTTTTACATTATAAAAACAATCTGAATAAATACTTAATGCAGTTAAAAAAAATATATATGTTTCTTAAAATCCAAAATATTAAAATCCTTTAGTTATGAAATGTTTTATAATTCATAGGAAAAAAAAAACATATTTTAAACACATAAACCATCAATTAAAAGAAGTTTATACTCTTACATAAGGTTCTAAAACAAAGAATAATGCCATCTGGTGGCCAATTTTATTAAAATAAATATGCATATGTTTTCTTAATTTCTTCAAAGTTTAGCAGCTCTTAATTTTAAGAGCGGTTTAATAGATACAAAATCATTCGGACCAGTCTGCCCGTAGTGTTACTTGCCACCACAGTTCCCTATATTCCAGGGTGTCTTCCCATGGACCGCCTCTAAGGAGGGAGGAAAAATACATATTTAATTCAGACTTTAAGGATTGTTGGAACTTATACCGTAGGTTCTTGGATGATATAGTGATTTTCTGGACAGCTGGTAGAGAAAGATTTGATAAATTTATGTCATATTTGCATAACACAACAAAATTTTTGAGGTTTACCCACAATATTTCTGAGAACAATCTTTTTTACCTGGACATAGAAATATACAAAACTGGGGCACAATTTGAAAGCAGGATATACAGAACACCGACCTTTTGTAACTCCTTTCTGCACTATGACAGTTCCCACCCACCACACTGTAAGAAGAATATTGTCAAAGGACAATTTGTGAGGGGAAGTAGGATGACCAGTGCAGAAAAGGATTTTTGCAATGAATGTGAGATACTTCAAAAGATGTTTTTGGAGAGGGGGTACCCACTGGAGTTTATAATGGGTGTTAGAAAAGAAGTGATTAATGGGAGAACTTTTAGTTATGTATTTACCATAACTTTAGATGTATGGGATCCATCTCGCCTACATTCTGTACAGATGGGTTCGGAGCCGATCCTCGGCTCGGCACGCTATACTATAGCACGAAGTCTCTTATTGGCTGAGCCTCCTCATATCCCAGGATGCCCCACTACTGCTTCCCCAGATCTTGTTTGTCCGCAGACATGCACACACACATAGACTGTTGTTATAAGATTGCCAGGTGTTTCAAGAGAGGAAAAAAGCAGTTGTATTCAGACCGTTCGGTCTCTTCTGGCCTCCAAGGCAGGGGGAAGGAGGGTGGGTTATTAGGAATGTAGGCGAGATGCATCCCATACATCTAAAGTTATGGTAAGTACATAACTAAAAGATGTAATGTGATCCTATCTCGCCTACATTCTGTACAGATGGGACAGCGTCCCTAGCACCTAATTCCTGGGTGGCTCATTGGAAAACAGTCCGGAGAACTGTGGAACCAAAGGAAGCTCGGCCCCTGGATGCCACATCCAATTTGTAGTGAGAAACAAAGGTATGAAGAGAAGACCATGTAGCAGCTGCACAGATGTCACTAATAGAGAGCTTGGAATGAAAAGCCGCCGAAGTGGCCATAGCCCTGGTAGAATGAGCTTTCACAGGAATAGTAAGCTCTTTATTTGAAATGCTATAAATATGAGTGATACAGTCTCTGATCCACTTGGCAATAGTGACTTTCGTAACGGCTTTGCCCAATTTATTGTCCGAAAAAGACACAAAAAGTTGATCTGATTTCCGTGATTGTTGTGTCCTATCCAAATAGAAACGTAATTGTCTGTGCACATCTAAGGTGTGAAATGTATATTCAGCCCTGTCTGTATACTTAGGGAAAAAAACTGGTAGTTCCAGGGATTATTGCAAGCAAAATTTAGAACAAACCTTTGGTATAAAGGATGGATTTGGTCTTAAAGAAACTCTATCCTTGTGAAAAATCAGGTATGGTGGATTGATACATAAGGCTTGAAGTTCTGAAACTCTCCTGGCTGATGTGATAGCAACTAGAAGGGCAGTCTTCCAAGAAAGAAATTTCAAGTCACAGGTAGCAGCCGGCTCAAAGGGGGGTGCTGTTAATGCTCCTAACACTACGTTAAGGTCCCACGGTGGTGCAGGATGCGATATAGGTGGCCTAAGAAGCCAAGCTCCTTTGATAAAGGCTCTGCACAACTTATTGATCATTAAAGGTGGTTCGACGTTCTCATGAAAATTGGAAATAGCCGCCAATTGAACTTTGATGGTGGACACTGAACAACCCTGGTTGAACAGGGAGGTTAAAAATTTTAGAACCTCTGACACAGAAGCTGTCATAGGGTCTAACCCTCTGAGTTGAGCCCAAATAGCAAACCTCTTCCACTTACTGCTATACATCTTTTTTGTAGAAGACTTGTGGGCCGATGACAAAATATGCATAACCTCAGGGTCGAAAGAATGGCTCCTGACTATGGTTGGAAGAGGAGTAGCCAAGCTGCTAGCTTCAATGAATGGAGGGACTGATGGAGCTGTCCTGAATGATGTATCAGAAGGTCCGGAACTTGATCCAGGAACCAGGGACCGTCCAATGCATACTTGCGAAGAAAGGGGAACCATACTTGATGAGGCCAGTATGGGGCGATTAGAATCATTTTGCTTCCCAAACGAATCGCCTTCTGAACCACCTTGGGAATAAGGGGAACCGGAGGAAAGGCGTATAGCAGACCCGGAGGCCAGGCTTGGACTAGAGCATCCTTGGGGGTCTCCCCCGGAACTGGAATGAGAGAGAAGAACTGCTGGCATTTTGCATTGAGGGGAGTTGCAAAAAGATCGCAACATGGGATTCCCCATCTCATGAAAATCTGTGTTACCACCTTGTGATTCAAGGACCATTCGTGTGGGGAGAGAATAGTCCTGGTCAGTCTGTCGGCTATCACATTGGATGCTCCTGGAATGTGTGTTGCCACTAGAAAGTGTTTGGTAGCAATCGCCCAATCCCATACCTTCATGGCCTCTCTGCAAAGGGGGTAGGATCTGGTCCCTCCTTGCTTGTTCAAGTACCAGACTACCGACATGTTGTCGGACTGAATGGCAATCGTCCCCCGGGGGAGGTGGTCATGTAGTGCTTGCAACGTTAGAAGCACCGCCCTCATTTCCAGGATATTGATGTGGAGAAGATTCTCGTCGGAGTGCCACGTGCCTTGGACTGACCTGTCCAGATAATGTCCCCCCCACCCTGTCTGGGAGGCGTCCGTAGTCAGCGTGGCTGAGGGGGATGGGGGGACGCCCCTGATCCAGGTTGGAGGAATGAAGCCACCAACGAAGATCCTGTTTGCACGTCTCTGTTACCAATATGTGGTGACTGAGGGGGAGGTCTTGATAAGACCATTGGGCTAAGAGGAGCTACTGAAGTATCCTCATATGTAACCTTGCAAAAGGAACGAGAAGAATTGTGGCTGACATGGAACCCAACAGCTGCAGAACCATTCTGGCTGGAGCTCGACGTCTGAGGAGTAACGCCCGTACCTGAGACTGCAATGTTGCTATCCTTTCCGCAGGAAGATAGACTCGCATCTGCCTTGAGTCTATTTCTGCACCAATAAACAGAATACGCTGTGATGGCAGCAATACGGATTTTGTCCAATTGAAGGTGATGCCTAAGGAGCTGCCTAGGGAGATAGTGGCTGCTAGTTCTTAAGAGTAGATGCCTTGAGATGGCAGTTAGGAGCCAGTCGTCTAAGTATGGAAACACCTGGAATCCTAGACTTCTCAGGTGAGCAGTCACCACTGCCAAACATTTGGTGAACACCCTGGGGGCTGTGGTGAGACCAAATGGCAGTGCACGGAACTGGAAATGACTGTCCCCTAGGCTGAAGTGCAAGTGTCTCCTCGATGCCTGATTTACCAGAATGTGATAATAGGCATCCTTGAGATCTATGGAGCACATCCAAACACCCTTCTCCAGAAGCGGGAGAATGGTTTGCAAGGTGACCATCCGGAATTTGGACTTTTTCACTGAACGGTTTAATTTGCTGAAATCCAAAATGGGTGTCAAGTCCCCGGTCTTTTTTGGTACCAAAAAGAATCTCGAGTAAGCCCCTGATCCGATCTGATCTGCGGGGACAGGTTGGATGACTCCTTTTTGAAGTAGCTTTGAAATTTCGATGGCTGCCATATCCCGCTGACTGGGTGGGGGGTCCGGGATTCTTTGGGACGGTGGGGGGGGGTTGAGAGAAGGGAATGGTGTAACCTCCGGCGATGATTCGAAGCACCCATTGGTCCTGGGTGATACTTTCCCAGGCCTTTAGGTGCCTCGAAAAACAACCCCCGACTGGCTCCAGAGCTGCACAGTCGGGCACTCCTTCAGGGATGCTGGAAGGAGGAGGAGCCACGAAAGGACTCGCGGTCTCCAGTGTTGCGGGGGCCTCCGCCGCCTCTGGAACGGCGTCTCCCTGAAAAATTTCCCCTTCCTCTGCCTCTAGAAGGGGAATCCCTCTGCTGCGATGAGTAAGACTTTTGAGACTTACGGAACCACATTTCCCCCCCTCTTCGAGCCTTGGGATAAGGTCTGAAGGGAGTGGAAAACCGGGCCCCTATGGCAGTTAAAGTCTTGCCCTCCTGCTCGCAGCGAGTCAAAGTGTCCTGTACCTTGGGTCCAAAGAGGGAGGACCCATTGAAGGGGGCATCGGCAAAGGAAGACTTAAAGGCCTCCGCAAAATGACACAGACATAGCCAGGCTTGTCTCCGTTGAGCAACACCTGTGCCTGCCGCTCTGCTCGCTCCCTCGGCTGCATACGAAATGAGCCTCATGGACGAGTTGGATAGGGAGGATAGGGTAGCCAATTGGGAGTTAACCGTCTGGGCTAACTGCTCAGGTAAGTTACCAGAGAGGGTATCTGAAAGCTTCTTGACCAGATCCCTCTGCAGTCTCGTAAAATGCGTCAGGTAATTCAGAGACCTTAATGTAAAGGTTGCTGAAGCAAGGGTGTGCTTACCGTACCGATCCATGCCCCTAGACTCCTTATTAGGAGGATAGATGGACGTTGAAGCCTCTGCCACATCTTGTTGGGTAGCAGATGCGACCACCAAGGCATCTACAGCCACACCTTTGGTAAGAAAGTCCTTATCTGGGGGTGCCGAAAGGAATTTATTGGGTCGAGCTGGCACCGGTTCAACAGAATCCGGATGTTCCCACGCCCTTCGTGAGATCAAATCCAGGAGCTCATCGAAGGGCGGAGACACCCAGGAGGTGGAGGGTTGAGCCCTGAAGGCCTTGAGGAACACTGACTCTTCCGCAGAAGGGGGTTTGGACTGCCAGTCGCCTCGTTGTTTAAGGATTTCCAAGATGTCCGCAAAGGATACATCATCAGAGGACGACTTGGGGGACCCCTCCGCATCATTGAGGTCGGTATCGGTGGTGAGAGACTCATCAGGGGAGTCGACGTGCTTCCTCTTGCACTGTTTTTTCCTAGGAGGTTCCTCCGAAGACGCTTCAGAGGGACCTCCAGGAAGAAGGGAACCCCCGATGGGGGTAACCTCAGGCCCCAGGGCTCTGCTGTCATGAGACAGGGGGACTGCAAAGAAACTAGTCTCCGTGCCAAGGGAAGGTGGTGGTGAGAAGGTAGAAGTGGCCAGAGAAGATTTGGACAAGGCACTCCTCATGGTCGTGAAGGCGGGACCCCCAGAGTCCTGGGAAAGTTCGACCCCCAAGGCCACAACAGCAGATGGAACTCCCGCCACCGACGCACCGAGAGGGAGGCTAGGAACCGAAAGGATCGGTCCCGAAGCGTCGCCCCCGGGGCCGACAGAGGAGGTCCGTGTACCGAACACCGACCCGAAGGGCGGGGTTGGAGTTAGGGTCGGAGCCGACCCTACAACTTCCACTGGTTCCACCAACACCGACTCCAACGGTGCCGAAGCTGTTGGAGGAGGAACCAAGATGGCAGGGTGGGAAATCGGCTCCGGAGCCGATTGGGCCGGAGCCGAGACCAACTTTTGAAAGACCGGAGACTGAAAAAGCCTTTGAAGCACCCTGTCTACATCCAAATTGGACATCCTCGACGACCGAGAAGAGACCGACCGGGTCCGAGTTGACTTCTCCGCCGGCTCCGAAAGACTGGGGGACCGGCTCCGAATGGACTCGAGAAGTATCGGCGCCAAGGGAGGTTCCACCACTACTGCAATTTCCCTTGGAGCCGATGTGGACTTCGGCACCGAAGGGGAAGAGTCTGAGCGGGCAACCTTCATCGGTTCCAAAGGCAGTGGAGCCGATGACAGTGACTCGCCTCTCGACGCCCGAGCTCTCGGCTCCAAAGTCAGAGGAGTCAAGGCCGGAGACATCGAGGCAGACTGTTCCGCCCTTGGCTCCAAAGTCCGTGGAGCCGACGGAGAAGCCTGCCTAGACTTTTTTGCTGTTGGATCCGACGGGCTGGTCGGAGCCGAAGATTTTTTCTTCCTCGACGGGGAAGAAGAAGAAGATAGGGCTTCCTCAAAAGAGGGGGTAATAAGCCCTTTCAAAATCAACTTGTTTTTCCTCTCTTGGAGCACGCGAGAGGAAAAAGCGTGGCAAACGCTACAGGATTCCTGTAAGTGCTTCGGACCCAAACAGTACACACAAAGCAAAAGGTCGTCCGTAATGGACATTTTGTAAGAGCATTTTGAACATTTTTTTTAATCCAGATGGCCTATGTTCTTTTGACATGGCTATCTACTATCTACTCCAGTAAACGTTAAAGAAAGAGAAACTTCACTACTAAAAAAGAAACAGGTAGACTAAAAGCAAGGTCCCTCTAAGTAAAACGGGAACACTTGCCACCAAGAAAAAAATGTATTTTACCACAAGTTCAAACAAATAGAACACGCACAATAAGAAGCTGTTAGGCAGCCCTAACTGAAGTGCGAGGGCTAGGCAAAGGCCCCTCTAACTTAAACGGGATCCTTTACCGTTGACAAACACAATATTTTACCACAAACTTTGAGAAAAAAACAGTCACACCACAATAAGTAGCTGTTAAAACAGCTTTTGGGTAATTTAGACAAAATTTCTGACAGAAATTTAAATACTAGAGGCACTTAGTTCAGCCAAGTCCGAGACCATGTCTATGCTGTAGAAGCGGCAAACGAGATCTGGGGAAGCAGTAGTGGGGCATCCTGGGATATGAGGAGGCTCAGCCAATAAGAGACTTTGTGCTATAGTATAGCGTGCCGAGTCGGAGCTGAGGATCGGCTCCGAACCCATCTGTACAGAATGTAGGCGAGATAGGATCACATTACATCAAGTAAGTTCAAACCTATTAAGAATAATAGGGAGTATGTGGGTATGGAAAAAGAAGGTGAGCAAGGTAAAAAATACGAGCAAGCCCTAGTTTTAGACTATAATGGGACAAACAAATTTGTAAAGCAGATTTTTTTGAGAGAATGGGAAAGATTATCTCAATTTCTGATTTAGAAAATCTTAAAGATATTCCCCAAAGGATTATATATAAAAACTCTAAAAGTATTAAGAATATTTTGGAAAACAGAGCAGGGAACAAGCAAAATAAGGTAAAAGTAGGCACCTACAAATGTGGTCGGTGTAACCAACGTAAACACATTCTTTGTGTGGAAAAATACTTTTTGGAGAGCAGAAGTAGATGGATAACTAGTGGGGAATATTTTAATTGTGAAACTAAAGGTATTATTTATTTGGCCATCTGTAAAATATGTGCCTCTTTTTATGTGGGTAAATCCGAAAGGAAGTTAAAAAAGAGGATATATGAGCACATTTACGAAATATCAATAGGCAAAGAAACAAATGCACTATTTAAACATACAAAAGAATGTAAATGTGCCACATTTGGTTTCCTGGTATTAGAAAGTGTTAAAAATAATATTAGAGGCGGTCCATGGGAAGACAACCTGGAATATAGGGAATTGTGGTGGCAAGTAACACTACGGGCAGACTATACACCGGGTCTGAATGATTTTGTATCTATTAAACCGCTCTTAAAATTAAGAGCTGCTAAACTTTGAAGAAATTAGGAAAACATATGCATATTTTTTTAATAAAATTGGCCACCAGATGGCATTATTCTTTGTTTTAGAACCTTATGTAAGAGTATAAACTTCTTTTAATTGATGGTTTATGTGTTTAAAATATGTTTTTTTTTCCTATGAATTATAAAACATTTCATAACTAAAGGATTTTAATATTTTGGATTTTAAGAAACATATATATATATTTTTAACTGCATTAAGGTATTTATTCAGATTGTTTTTATAATGTAAAACAAAAACATGCATTTTATTATTAAATGTTTATTTTCCTTTTAATACCTATAGGAATGTGGCTTTAAAAGTTCTAATCAATTGCTTTTTATTAGTTAATTGATTTACAATCCATTTCATCTGAGTATAAATAAGGGATTTGAATGTATGGCATTTTATCTGAGGAAGTCTATGCAACAAGATGAAAATGCTGTGGTTAATTCATTAAGGCGTTAATGTGTTTATCTGCTGTGATTTTTTTCTACAATAAAGTCGATTTTGGATGGTAACTGGATTATTCCTTCTGGTTCTTGCACCTTGGATATACACTTTTACTGGTTGATTTGGGTGCAATATCCACTTTTGAATTTGGTTGTTGTACTTTCGTGGAAGAAGGATGGATTCAGGTTTGCCGTCGGAAGCAAGGGGGTTGGACGAAACAGGTCAAACACGTAAGCTTATTGGCCAACTTTCTGAATTGATTGACCTGTTAACACCCCTTAGCCAATCATTAGCAAAAAGTTGTGGGTGTATGGTTCAACGTCAAGGAACTGAAAACGCTGGTTATTCAGGGGAGGATGAACAAGCAAGGGAGCTTATGGGTGTTCAAGAAGGCGTCAGCGAACCTCAGGAGTTTCATGGTCCTACCTTTGATCCAGGCAATACACCAACAATATTTCAGAGAGTGGGCAATGATAATAATGGAAATGAGCACGTTGGAAAAGGACAGAGAAAAACGGATACTAGAGCTCATTCCTCAGGTACCGTACATTTCAATAACGCCAGCAATGTTAAAGAAATTAAGGACTGGCTTTATACTAAATACTCTTTTAAAACCAAAACCAATTTGAACAAACAACATGGGATTGGTATATCTTACCGTTCCAAGCTGGACAGTTTATTCAAAATGTTGTATAAATATAGAACATACGCGATTGAAAATGAGTATTTGAAAGAATGTATTTCAAGGGAAATTGTACCTAAGGGCCTGCGGGTCTATAAATTTCCCAACAATGTGGAATATGATTCTGATTTTTACAAAGAATTGATTGAACTTAACAAATGTGGTTTAGACATGTTGCGTTTGATGGTTAGGGAGAATGTAAAATGCCAGGAGGTAATACAAAAGGAAATAGAACAAATAGACCAACAGATTAAAACTGATTTAATTTTTAGTACTGAGGAGGAGAAAGCTAAATATTTTGGTATGAGAGAAGAGATAGATAAAAAAAGCAATGAATTAGATAGTAGAAAAATGAATAAATAAGAAAGGGACATCAGGGATTATGACAACAAAACCTGTTACCCTAAGCCTAATTTTTCATACAACAAACATTCTGGATACAAACAGGTTTTACCTTATGGGGAAAAGGAAAATAATACTGAAGATATTCCCTATGGTGAGAGTGAGGATTTTGAAATGGAATACCCGCCCAAGCCTAGATCAGAGAGACTAAATAATAAAAGGGGGCAACAGAATACAAATTTTCAGATGAGAGGGGGGAGAAGGGGGAGGGGGGGTATTAAATGAACACCACCCAGCCCACACTCCATAGATAGTCAGATTTTGGTAGATGGAAATAAGTACACATATAACAACTTTAGTATATACAACTTTAGTAATACACTACTAAAGAAGGAATTATATTCCTTGCTTTCAAAATGTTTTAAATATACTCCCTATAACAAAGGTGATGTTACCAGGAGCTTGTTGGACATTAAGATGTTCTTAAGAAAGGTTAATTTAAATATTATACTACCCAAAAGTCAAGATACACCCACCAATGTTTTAAAATGAAAAAGTACTTTTAACCCCGCACTACATCCCCAATTGAGAAACTTGGAAAAAGTTCTAGAAGTAGAAATAAGAAAAAGTCAAGACAATATGTTTTTTAAGGGGAATCTTAACAAGGATGAAAAAGAAATATTGATTCAACTAAAAGGGGATACGAACCTAAGGGTGATGAAACCTGATAAGGGGGGTGGAGTGGTAATAATGGAGAACATTTTATATGAAAGCAAAATGCATACTATATTATGTGATGATATGAAATACTGTAGTGTCTCAATAAATGAGATTAACATTGCTTATAATAAAATAGACCTTAGCTTAAAAGATTTATTATATGAAGGATTAATAGACAACAATACTTTTCACTATTTGACAGTAAAGAAACCCAGAGTACCAGCTATCTTTGGGATACCCAAGATCCACAAATGTGAATGGGACCCACCTCTTAGACCGATTGTAGCAGCAGAGGGGTCCAAAACACACAGTTTGGCGAACTATGTAGATCAAAAACTTTGGCTTAATAAGAACACAGTATTAAGAGACTCTTGGGATTTATTAAGGGAAATAACGGATGATTTATATCAAGACAACCTTTTGTTCATTACTATTGACATTGTTGATTTATTTTCCTCCATACCATATAACAAAGGGTTGGAAATGTTTGAAGATGTAATATATGAAGACACTACACTATTGCACAATGATAAATTAGTATGCCTATGTTTAATGGAACTTATCTTAAAGAACAACTTCATTTTTTTTCAACGGAGAGTTTTATAAACAGAAACAGGGGGTAGCGATGGGAACAGTTTGTGCTCCCACCTATGCCAACTTGGTACTTATGAAATGGGAGGAAAAATACATATTTATTTCAGACTTTAAGGATTGTTGGAACTTATACCATAGGTTCTTGGACGATATAGTGATTTTTTGGACAGCTGGTAGAGAAAGATTTGATAAATTTATGTCATATTTGCATAACACAACTAAATTTTTGAGGTTTACCCACAATATTTCTGAAAACAATCTTTTTTACCTGGACATAGAAATATACAAAACAGGGGCACAATTTGAAAGCAGGATATACAGAAAACCGACCTTTTGTAACTCCTTTCTGCACTATGACAGTTCCCACCCACCACACTGTAAGAAGAATATTGTCAAAGGACAATTTGTGAGGGGAAGTAGGATGACCAGTGCAGAAAAGGATTTTTGCAATGAATGTGAGATACTTCAAAAGATGTTTTTGGAGAGGGGGTACCCACTGGAGTTTATAATGGGTGTTAGAAAAAAAGTGATTAATGGGAGAACAAGTTCAAACCTATTAAGAATAATAGGGAGTATGTGGGTATGGATAAAGAAGGTGAGCAAGGTAAAAAAATACGAGCAAGCCCTAGTTTTAGAATATAATGGGACAAACAAATTTGTAAAGCAGATTTTTTTGAGAGAATGGGAAAGATTTATCTCAATTTCTGATTTAGAAAATCTTAAAGATATTCCCCAAAGGATTATATATAAAAACTCTAAAAGTATTAAGAATATTTTGGAAAACAGAGCAGGGAACAAGCAAAATAAGGTAAAAGTAGGCACCTACAAATGTGGTCGGTGTAACCAATGTAAACACATTCTTTGTGTGGAAAAATACTTTTTGGAGAGCAGAAGTAGATGGATAACTAGTGGGGAATATTTTAATTGTGAAACTAAAGGTATTATTTATTTGGCCATCTGTAAAATATGTGCCTCTTTTTATGTGGGTAAATCCGAAAGGAAGTTAAAAAGAGGATATATGAGCACATTTACGAAATATCAATAGGCAAAGAAACAAATGTACTATTTAAACATACCAAAGAATGTAAATGTGCCACATTTGGTTTCCTGGTATTAGAAAGTGTTAAAAATAATATTAGAGGCGGTCCATGGGAAGACAACCTGGAATATAGGGAATTGTGGTGGCAAGTAACACTACGGGCAGACTATACACCGAGTCTGAATGATTTTGTATCTATTAAACAGCTCTTAAAATTAAGAGCTGCTAAACTTTGAAGAAATTAGGAAAACATATGCATATTTTTTTAATAAAATTGGCCACCAGATGGCATTATTCTTTGTTTTAGAACCTTATGTAAGAGTATAAACTTCTTTTAATTAATGGTTTATGTGTTTAAAATATGTTTTTTTTCCTATGAATTATAAAACATTTCATAACTAAAGGATTTTAATATTTTGGATTTTAAGAAACATATATATATATATATATATATATATATATATTTAACTGCATTAAGGTATTTATTCAGATTGTTTTTATAATGTAAAACAAAAATATGCATTTTATTATTAAATGTTTCTTCTCCTTTTAATACCTATAGGAACGTGGCTTTAAAACGTTCTAATCAATTGCTTTTTATTAGTTAATTGATTTACAATCCATTTCATCTGAGTATAAATAAGGGATTTGAATGTATGGCATTTTATCTGAGGAAGTCTATGCAACAAGACGAAAACGCTGTGGTTAATTCATTAAGGCGTTAATGTTTTTATCTGGTGTGATTTTTTAATACAATAAAGTCGATTTTGGATGGTAACTGGATTATTCCTTCTGGTTCTTGCACCTAGAATGAAACTAATGATTAATTGTCTTATTCTACTAAAAAGATTGTTGCAAGATATCCATTTCGAGAATATAAAACATCATGTATTATCAGCAGTGAAAGTAAATAAATATTTTAACTCCTTAGGTAATAAATCTAAAGGTGTGGCTATTTTATTCACAATGGAAAATTATACAATTCTTTATGGTTATACTGTTATTAATAATGGAATTGCCCTTGACAAGGTAAATTATACAAATCTTGTTATGCTCATTTCGATAATTACAACTCTTTTTAAGAAAACTTATAAGAAGTTTTAAGTCACTTAAATTGTCTCAGCATTATTCTGACATTTAACTTTAATGTATTCTTTAATTATAGGATCATAGGATGATACTAGGCTATTGGCCTGGAGGCCCTTATAAGCCTAGCCAATAATTTTGCCCATGTTCCCAAAAAGTCAGCACCTGTTTCCCCTGTCCTGCAGGGATACAGGTGGGATCCCAGGAGTTTATTTTCTGTTTCCCATCCAGTTGTCCACGTTCCTCTTAAAGAGGGCTAGAGAGGTACTCTGCTCGACATGGAGAGGGAGTCTATTCCACAAACGGGGGGAGTCTTTGGGACACAAATCTATCCTGCCAACAAGTTCTATTAATATCACAGAACAGGTTAAGGCCTTGCATACGGGTTGCACAAGTGGAGTTTGTCTTACAGATATGCAGCAACTTTAGGTCTGAAATGGCCTTGTATGCCAGATACAGGTCACCTCTGAGCAGTCTGTATGGGACTGCGTATAGGGACAGGGCTTTTAGCCTATCTGTTTAGGATAGGTGTTTGAAACCCTGGATTGTCCTGGTCAGGAACCTCTGTGGTCTCTCCAACTGCTGCATATGCTTCGCAAGGTACATGCCGAAGGGGGCATTGTACTCGATAATGGGTCTGATAAGGGAAGAGTACAAGGATGTTAAGACCTCCTTGTTCCTGGATGAAATACCCTTATTTATGAGGTGGACCATGTAGAAAGCCTTCCATACAATGGAGGCAACATGGTGGTCAAAAGTCAGGTTGCTGTCAACCTGGGTGCCCAAGTCCCTTACGACTGATTGTATGCTTAGTACATTGTTATTAATGTGATAATTAGTGGGGATGATATTTTCCCACACAAGGTCTTGTAACAGAAATTCCTTAAAGAACTTCTTGATGAATTATAATCAAAGTCATACTTGGAGTTATACTTTTCTTTACATCAGGTTATACTCACATGGATTCCAAGCATAAATGTTCTGCTATATTAGATTACATGTTTATTTCCACATAATTTTATAACTCGTCTTTAAAATATCATTTTACTGAGAGCAATTTTAATTCATTCACATTTTTAGGGATTTTGTCTTACCCTTGAAATAGAAGTAGATCATAACTTTATCAAAAATACAATTTTGTTAAATTTTCAAAAGAAATTAAATCACCTATAGATGAATTCTGGGTCAATATCCCTGGTAATGAGATCCATTCTTCACAATATTTTCTCAACACATGGTAGCATTTAAATTGTGTATATAGTGTGTTTCTATTTTTACTTACTTGAAAGAAAAACTAAAGAAGATAGGAAAACTAGCCTCACAAAGCAATTAACTATATTAGACCAATTACTGAATATAAATGATAACAATTTTGTTCATCAAAGATTTAAACTACAGTTAGAATGGGCACGCTTATGCATAGAACTATGCAGAAAGGATTTAATGAAAAGTTTTAAAAAAATGATAAATATTACTACGCTGAAAGTCATGGCATGGATTTCAAATCCAATCCAACAATTTTATAAATCCTACTTGAAATCTTTACCAAATGTTATGATCCACTTTGCTCAATATTATATTTCTTAGCAGAGGCCAAAATAACTCAAAGTCTTAAAAATGATGCTAACCGCCCTATAGAATTTACAGATTTTAAGCCTTCAATTCAATACTTAGAAGAAATTGTTTTTAATTGCGCAGATAAGAAAGCCTCAAGGCCTGACACAATTCCAATGGAGTTCTACAAACATTTCCTGAAAGAATTAGCACCTAAACATTTAAATTAAGTACATCTTTAACAACGTTAACCACACATAACACGTCAACACCTTTCTTTAGCCAAGTTACTTATAATATCCAAAATTCATCAAGATCCCTTACAGGTAGCTAATTATAGTCTTGTAGTTCTCCTTAACTCAATTACAAAATCATATTACAATAAATAAATATATGTCTGATAAATAAAATTAGTGGCTCATTACATCCCAACCAGTACAGTTTTGCTCCTGGAAAAATGTACATGCTAAACCAACTTTTACAAATTATTCTTTTACATCATAAAGACAATATAAAATGTTAATATACATTCATCAGCCTTTATATCTTTGTATGTAAAAAGATGCTTCTTGATTTGGTGAATACAGATTTTCTTTTCCAAAATTTACAATTTCAAAATCTCTCATTTTCAGTATTTAATATAATTAAAGTTCTAAATCTTATCTTAATGTTAATGGACTGATCTCAGATATAATAGTTCCAAAATTTGGAGTTAGACAAGGCAGTCCCTGGTCTCCCAGTGTTTTTTCTTCTTTGTATTAAGCCAATCTTGGAATGTTTGGAGAAAGATCTTTAATTACACAAGTTACTATAAACAATTACAATATAAAACTAACAGCCTCACATTTGGATGTCCCTACTAACAGAATCATTTCCACTTTCTCTTATCTTAAGGAGCTTGGGGGTTACAAGATTAACCTTAAAAAAGCAATACTTCTTTTATTAACCGCAATAATAACATTTTCCTAGATTCCCTGTACTGATAAATTAAAATATTAGGGCTGGATTTATTATATAGAGTCAGAGCATACTGCAAATTATTAATTGAGACACACTTTTAACAATATGAATGACAATAAAAGCACTTGGCAACACATTAAACTTAGAATACATTTATTTGAATTAAAGATTCATCTGCATTGACTCTTCTTTATTTAGAATATTTTTCTACTACCACAAGCAAAGTGGTGCAACAAAATTAAATTAATTTAGAACAATTTTTTTTTTTTGCAAGAGGTAAGTCTCCTAGTATCTCTAGGGATAATTTGATCAGGTCACACATAAGCTTTGGATATGATATTAGAGATCCTTCAACTTCTTACTTTGGTCGAATCCTGCAAAGGAACTCAGATCTACAAAATATCTGCACAGATTTACTAAATATATTAGTTTGGTAGAATCCTAGACGGTAACTGTGATCTATAAACGAATATTTACTATTTAAAAAAATCATCAAAAGCAGGTTCTTCCATCAAGGCTCTCTCTTCCTAACAATACAAGGTTCTTGGCCTCCTCGTCTTTGTCTAAAACATCCTGAAATACCCACTTGGCATCATTCTTCCCTTCCAAACAATCTCCCTACTACTTTAAATGCACATTCTGACTATTCAATTAAAATAGCATTCTCAAAATATGCATAAAGTTAACATGTATGAATCTTGGATTGCACCTAGTAAACTGTTTACCTTAAACATTCTACTTTATATCACATCTACTCCAGTCATGCCTCTATTTTACTAATATGCACTACAGTCTTACTTCTCTGCCACTGCCATCTCTCCAAACAATATTTCTTCTATTACACAATGGTCATCTTAATTTCTATTATTTAGAATGAATACATGATATACTTATCATGATCATATTAACTGCATTTAACATTACGACTGTAGTTTCTTCGGTTCTTAATAGGTAAGTGGTCTGGTTACCCATTAGGAGTCTAACTAATGCAAACCCATAATTTAGTTTCCCTTCCCCAGAAGGGTCTGAATGCATACTTCAGGTGTGACTTTCTGCCCCTCCCCTTTTATTTAATTACAGTTATTTATCGTTTGTTTATTGACTGGGTTGGTAGACTAGTCCTAGGATCCTTTTCAGCTATGACCTGAGTGCAGAAGCTCAGCAAATTATGAAGGTAATTTGATTTGCAACACAAACAAGGTGCAGTATTTACATAGCTATTTACAGTTTAACGTTACATACTAAATTACAAAGTTCAGCACCATATTACTACAGGTTATATAACATCAAATTATTTATGCTGGAATCTTCAGAAGTGGTAGAATACTGCTTTGTCTAGTATATCAGTACATTTTATTTATTTGTTTACATATTTATTTACCCTTTGTTAACTGGGCTAGTCCCACTATTCTAGTTTCCTCTTTTCAGAGGAGACACAAGGTGGTATTTCTACTACTAGGATAAATTTGGCCAGGACATTTGGGTACTTCCCCAACTTTTTTGATAGGTACCATGGGGTCTTTTACATTCACTTAAGCCACCAGCAACTCAATGAAACCTTGGTTTAACATCTCATCTGTATGATGACACACTCACGAGTACATTACCCTAATGCTGAACTACAATGTCAGCTATCCTATCATCTAGAGTGAGAATAAGAGCCACAGCCCTATGGTCTTCCAGAACTAAAGGCAAGTTTGCTATCTGTTGTGCCACTGACACTGACACTGCAGCAAGATAAAACAGACTTCTGCACTCCTGCTGAAGTAAACCTTGCCAATAACCTGCTGTGATGTGAGGCTACTTCTTGAAAAAAGTTTTAAAGAGATACAGGATGCTACTTTTTATGTGCAGTGGAAGTTTCTTCCATAGGCAGGGACTATCTTGAGACAGAGTTGTATCATAGTCGTAAGTTATATTGATGATGCAGTGACCATTTAGATCCTTAAAATTGGCATTTTCAGTATTGGTATTTTTCTGAAGTTGAAAGTCAAACAGGAGAGGGTCTTTCATGACCCTGAATTATAAGCAAATATTGCCAAGTAGGAGTCAGCTCAAACTGAGGTGGCCTTTACTCTGTCTGTATAGCTCAAGGCACTTCATAGGTTGATACTAGGCTATCTGCTCTAGGGCATTTACAAGCCTAGCCAGAGTGTGTTTGGCTTTTGCCACCTTTTTTAGATTAGTTGGCTGTGCCTCTGTATAGTAGGTCACAGAAGATAGCCCATTTAAGGTTAGTTTACCGTGCCTCTGTCTAGCAGTGACACAGAAGAGATCCCAGGGGTAAATTTACGATCTTCCATCCAAACATCAAGATTCTTCTTGAAGAGGGTCATTGAGGGGCTCTGTCTAACATGGATGGGGATTTTTTTCCAGAGTGAGTGGAGCCTCTGGGATATGAATCTGTCCCTCCAGCATGTTCTATTTATTTCTGTGCCGAGGTTTAAGTCGCTGGAGCGTGTAGCTTTGACGGATTTGGATTTCTTGAGGTGGAGCATGTCCATTAATTCTGGGTTGGACATGGCTTTATACGTCAGGTGCAGGTCGCCTCTGAGTAGGCAGTAAGCAACTGAGTAGAGCTGGAGTTTCTTTAGCCTAACTGCGTAGGGCATCTGTTTGAGTCCCTTGATCCTCTTGGTGAGGTACTTTTGGGGTCTTTCCAGATGCAGCAGGTGTCGGGTAAGGTACATCCCAAATGGGGCATTGTATTCAATTATGGGCCTGATGTGTGATGAGTAGAGGGGCACAATGACCTCTCTTGATCTAGATGTGAACCCCTTCGTGATAAGGTGGGCTATATAGAATGTCTTTCTAATCACTTTGGCAATGTGATTGTCAAAGGAGAGATTGCAATCTACTTGGGTCCCCAAATCCCTAATTACTTCTTCCGTACTTAATGGAAGACCACCTTTGTGGTAATTTGTGGGCACTTTGTTTTTCCCAAAGAGGATGACTATGCACTTTTTGGCATTTAGCTTTAGGCCATGGCTCTGGCACCAGTTATCTGTCTCTGTGAGACCTTTTTGGAGGATGCTTGTGTCAGCCGGTGAGTCGATTATGGCCCCCAGTTTGCAGTCATCTGCAAACTTTGTCAGCCATAGTCCTCCTGTGTTAGCCTGTACCTCAGAGAAATGTATATCGAACAAGAGAGGTCCCAGGGCTGAGCCTTGTGGGACGCCACTTGTAACTGGTTTAGAGTCTGACATGGCACCTGCAATTCTGACCATGTGGGTTCTATCCCTAAGCCAGTTTGCAACCCATGTTGTGACATAGGGGTTGATATTTAAGTTGGTGAGCTTATTTATGATGCCAGAGTGGGGTATTGTGTCAAAGGCTTCCCTTCATCTATGGCCTTGGTGACTGTTTCAAAGAAATTGACCAGGTTCAAGAGGCAAGATCTGCCCTTAACAAAGCCGAATTGGTTAGGATCCAGTGTTTGGAGGTTCCCAATGTCTTTGTTTATGAGTTCCATGATGATACGCTCCATAGTTCTGCAGACCAGGCTAGTTAGGCTTATAGGGCGATAGTTTCTGGGGTCTGTTGTGGCACCACCTTTATGGAGTGGGACCACTGTTGCTGTATGCCATTCTTTGGGTACATATCCTGTTGTAAGGCTGAGACTGAATAGTGATTTTAAGTGAGGGTTCAGTTCTTCTTGGAGCTCATGTTAAATGCAGCCCAGGACACCGTCTGGTCCCATTGATGCTGTGTTTTTTGCTTTGGAGAGGGCAGCTCTCACCTGTGCATCTGTGATGTCAGGGAGGCTACACTCTGTTGGGATAGTCATTTGCTCATTTGGTGGGTAAGGGGGGGAGAAGTCTGCACTGAACCTGTCTGCCAGGATGTTGGCAATGTCTGTGGGTTCAGTGTATTTTTTGTCATTTTGCACTAACTCAGAGCACATCTGGGAGTTTCCACCCAGGTTTCTGACATAACTAAAGAAAGCCTTGTGATTATCTTTAGCGTCTTGTGCAATTTTTCTTTCGAAGCTAGCCTTAGATGATTTTATGAGGGATCGTAGTTTCTTGCTAGTACTGATCAGAGTTGCCCTCCCTTTCAGGGATTTTGCTCTATCATGTAGTAGCTTCCTCCTCCTGTTGTACAGCTTATTTATGGCTGGGGTCCACCAGACAGGTCTCCTGCCTTTGGAGGAGTGTGTCTTGGTTTTATTTGGGATAGCACGATCCATGCATTCCTGTAGGTATCCATAGAATGCGTTTGTAAAGGATTCTGCGGTTTTGGCCATATTTTCCACTGGCCCTGGGGCTTTGAAGGATTATACCTCGGTTTTGAGAAGTGGGAAGTTTGCTTTTGAGATGTTTTTGACCGTGGTTTCCTTTGCTGGGGGTGGGGACGGGCTATGGATGTCCATAGTGATTAATTTATGGTCAGCTCTTACCAATGATGGGTATACCTCTGGTATGGAACATAGAGTTCCCATGTTGGTGATGATCAGGTCCAATATGTTTTCCCCTCTTGTGGGAGTGGTGACCAGTTGTTGCATTGCATTTGAGTTTATAAATTCTAGGAACCTTTGGGCTAGGGTGTTGGGGCTTGAGTAGTGCTCCTGGTCTATGTTTGGGTAGTTAAAGTCACCCAATATAATGGTGTTTGGAGAGACCTTCATATTCTCCATTGTCTTCAGGAAAGCCGAGTGAGGTTCCTGAGTTTGGGAGGGTGGTCTGTAGTAGGCTACAAACTGGAAGGCAGTTTTGCCCACTGTTAGTTGCACATGGATGGTCTCAGATGCTTCGTGCAGTGCCACTAGCCTGGAGGTATGGGTATCTTTGATGAATGTGGATACTCCCCCTCCTCTTGTGGTTCGGTCCAAGTTTTGGGGCCAAAAAGCATGGTATGAGGTATAGCCTGGTAGTGCTGGGGGTGCTGTTGGGAGCCTTGAACCAGGTTTCTGTTACTGCACAGATATCGATATTCTCCATACTGAGAACCTCGAGTGCATGCATCTTGAAGTTTAGACTTCTGGCATTGAGCAGCATTACCCTTAGTTTATTTTTCCTTGTGTTGTCTAAGGAGGTGGGTAATACAGTATACATGTACTCTGGCATTCCATAAAGTGTTCAAGTCCTTCGTTCCTTCCTTAAAATGGGGTAGTGGGTAGGACATACTGACCATTGTCCAGAGCGTCACTAATATTTACAAAATGACAAAGCCAAATTGCCTCTCAAGGGATTTAGGTATCTGATCCAATAATTTATGAGTCTGAATACAATTAACTCCATGACCTTGCAAATAATACCGGTAAGACTAATCAAACTATAGTTCCCAGGGCCAGTGGTGGGACATCCCTTGTAATGGAAAGCTTTTGGTACATACCCAATGGAGACGCTGAGGACAGAAACATTAAGGAGAGGTTCAGTAAGGGTGTGCTTAGTGCTAGCAAGAATACAACTTGAAACATGACTGGGATTGTATTTTTGTTTTTAGAAACAGATAGGACCTATTTGGAAATTATTTTAGGGGAGGTCCACAATGCAGAGCAGCATGGGAAATACTGGTGGGGGGCATTAACACCAGAAGTAAACTGGTCTGTGAGTATATCTCCAATGTCTTCAAGGTCAGAATAAGTAGTGCCATTTAATACCAACTCTGTGCAATTCTGGGTGTTACATTGGAAATTTTTAACATAATAGAAAAGGTTTTGTGATTTCTCTTAGAAGGAGGCAATATTTAGGTTGTAGCTGGCCTTAAGTGTTTGACAGTATGTCTAAGATCTTTACAGACCATTTTTAATGGAAGGATAGAAGAATTGAAAGCTTTTCTTATTATAGAGTTTCTTGATTGCATAATTCAACCAAAAGGGTTTATTTTTGAATGCATCATCATGCTTATGAAATATATGGATGGGTAACCAGATGCAGGAATTTATGTGAGTAGATATCAGAGGACACTGTTGGCATAATGTTTAAAGTATTTGCCTCCCATGCACAGGGTTAAATCCTGATGTCTAGCCAATGCCTGTGTGGAGTTTGCATGCCCTCTCTGTCTCTCTGTGGGGTTGCTCCTACCTCCCAAAAACATGTTAGGTGTTTCCACCTCAGACTTGGCGAATAATGGAGATGTGAGCAGCAGCACAAAATCTATAAGGTACCTATTAGGAGAAGAGTTGTATAGACCAACTGCTTTGGGCATCAGCTGTGGTGTGTGCAGTATCCTCTATATGGGAGAAATGATTCACAGAATACACGGGGTCAGGGTGTAAAATAATTGGCTCTGTGTGATTTGGTCTTGTTGACTAATGCCAACAAAATGGGTAGGGGTATTTACCTTTAAGTGGGTTGAGTACCTGACCTACTTTGACCTGTTCCAGGGACCCATGCTAAGTATGGGAGAGGTATATATGTCCTATTGGCTAGACAGACGCATGGCAATCAGACTCCAATGCAACGATAGGGCACTATTCATAACATCATAAGGGTTGCAACAGCATGGAAAAGATTACATTTGGCAGCAGCTGCAGGACCAACTTGGTGTTGACAACAGGGGACCTGAATGCACATATTAGGACAGACAAAGCAGTATATGAAGACTGCCAAGGCCCACATGAGTGGGCTAACAGGAATAGAGTGAGAGGTCATTCTAGACTTCTGTCTGACAAATTAATTGATGGTCTGGCAAATGGCTCAACACATAATTCAGCAAGAAAAATGGTCACAAAATCACATGCAAGAGTGGCCTCATGCAACTCAGGTATACTTCCTCCTAGTAAGGAAGGGCACTGGAGTAGAATCAGTGACTGTAAAGTCATCCCCTTTGAAAGAGCTGGCCCACAGTATAAACCACTGGTTACCACAATCATTTGCAAGTAGTGATCATAAAAGCACTAAGGTCAGAAACTTGGTTGAAGACCTGGAATTTGCCTGGAGAGCACCTCAGGAAGAAGAAGAAATAGGTAGAGTTAAAGAAGAACAGCAGTGCCTCAAAATATCATGTGCAAGGACTATAGAACTGATATGTAGCCAAGACAGGCATGGAAGCAAGGTGCATAAGGAAAGCTGGTAGTGAAATGCAGAAGTCCATGAAGTCAGAAAAAGAAAGAGTTTAGAAAACATGGACCAGCCTAAGAAGGAATACTGGCTGTTTGCCTAACAGAAGCTAAGACATCAGTTGCAATAGTTATGAACAAGACATGAAAGGTACTCTTCTCAACTTCTGGAAAGTGACTCAACAGACGGCACAAAGAAACTCTAACAGGTTGCAAGACAAAGACAGAAAGCTAAAGAAAACAGTCATCAGGCATCCTTCATAATGGATGCTGACAACAATCTGCTCACCAGTTCTTGACATCAGAGGCAGAGGCAGATAGTAGGAGTACTTCCAGCAGCTTTTCAATGAAGAAAACACCACAGAAGTTGTACTTCCCAGACACAGCCTACAATTAAAGAAAAAATGAGCCACATTAGAAGAAGAACAGCCCTAAGGAAAATTAAGTTTGGGAAGTAGCGGGCTCAGATGAGGCCATGGCAGATTTGATCAATTTGGATGATTTAGAAGAGAAATGGCTCCAAAAGGTACTTATAGCGGTATATAGAGAAATCATATCCCAGATGACTGCAGAATAAGCATTCTAGAGGCATTGTACAATAACAAAAGGGACATTCACAACCGTGTCAATATTCCACACATTTATAAAACAGTGCCCATTGAAAGGTCAGGACTTCACCAGACTACGCTGGAGTTACTGTGACAGACAACTCTCTGGACAACAGCTGGCTAGTAAAAGGGATGGGACAGAATTTATTTTAGCAAATTAATTCTTTACACAACTCAAAAACTATCATAAGAAATGCACATGCCTGTTTCACATGGCCATCACAGTCTAGCACCTAACAGGTGAGAAACCAGACACAGAATAGAATATGAGAACTACAAAGTTATGGGATGCCTGAGAATGTCTTTTTATCCATTCTGTGTAGCTGCACAGACCAAGAGCCAACAAATTATAATGAGTGGTACATAACCGTATGCATGAAAAGAACAGAGCTTACCAAACGGTATTTGCCTTACAGCTCTAAAATACACTTAATCATATCCTCACTTCAGAAGTCAACCTATCAAGTGCAGTCAAAGGTAAAGAACATTAACTTAATCTCAGCAAACTATCCTGCCTTTGTCACATTTGTGCTTTTATAAATTAACATGAAATGCCTGCAAGCTTAAAGATTCAACCAGTAAGACCACTGACTTATTTAAAAAAAATAGAAAAAAATATTACCTTAATGTTATTAGCTGCCAGAGAAATACAAACATTTTAAGATGTGTTTAGTACTTTGAGTTTTCTCCTTTAAATGACTTTTGTCAAAAACTAAAAGAAAAGAGATTAAGATTCAGGAAAAATGTTACCTGGCTATATTTTCATTTCTTTAATATGGTTTCACTGCATTACTTTAAATGAGTATTCATTCCAAAAATGGCAAAGTGGGGCTAGGCATTTGATGTGAATATTTGTCAGACAAATCTGCTGCTTACCGTAAAACATACCTGGGGATTCATAATGATCCCCCATCCATGATAAAAAGGCCTGGTTAATGCAATGTAGCAATTTGTGATTCACAGACACATTTGTCACAATGAAGACCTTATTTTCAGCTAATGTGCATGCCTGTGAATTGCAGTTAATTACTGCAGATCAGCACTTCCTGTGGTAAACAGCATTGGTCACCACATTGTGTAAGCAGAGGCACCTTCTTTTTTACTATCCCATACACACTATGTACATTCAGACACACTACAGACCCCATACCTGTCCCTATGTTGTTGGGACATCCCCGATTTCACTTTTTCCCCGACCTGTTAATTTATGGATGATTACAGTCAGGCATTTGAGTTTCACACTTCATATCCTTCAGTAAATGCATGCTAGGGAAAAAGCTGCTATCCTAGTGACTTTCTCCACTTGCACTATGAAGTTGAGATGTATGCTTGATGTTTCCTGCCCCTCTCCCTTGCACATCATGACATGTAGTCATCTCATAATGCCCAAGATGCTCAATATGTGTTTATATAAAAAAAGCGGCTATATCAGCTTCTCAGTTAGCGTAGCATATTAATGCAGGAGATTTGTGTGTGTCAAAGGTGTATGATTCAAATCCCTTCCCCTTTGTACTTTTTTTAATTTTATCTCTGATGCCTAGTGGTGGCACAGAGGAATAATATGCTGTATGCATGGTAAGAGAGTGCACAGCTTGAATCCTTTTTAGTGCCTTTTAAGGGACGCTACTTATCTCTGTTGTCTAACATTCCTTCTACCTGCCCATCTGTCTAAATACCATTCAGGCACATGTTTAGGAATTATCCCTGACGTCTGCCCCCCCCATCCCTGATCTACGTGCTGCTCAAGCATACTTTTAAAGACTTATCCCAGGTGTCTAGTATTCTCCCCACCCCCGATCCTGTTCTAAGTGTCATTCTGGCACACATTTAGGGAGTTAACCCTGGTGGCTAGTGTTTCTCCCACCCCCAACCCCTGTTATGTCAAAATGCCCCTCAGGAACAAGTTAAAGAGTTATCCCTGGTGTCTAATGGCTTCCCCCACCCACTATTGCAGGCTCTGCTCTTTAGTCTATGGGTGTGTGGGAAGTATGACAGCCACCCCAACCTACCCACGCACACAGTCATGAAACAGCCCAATTCCCACCTGTTTGCACTCACAACACACTTGACCATTCTCCTCTCTCTCAATCACACACACACACACACACACACACACACACACACACACACACACACACACACACACAAACACATACACAAAACCTGCCAAACTTACCCCTAACTCCCCTGCAGAGACGCACACATACACCTCCTAACACTACTTCACCTTTAAACTCCATGTACTTACCTCTACAACTATGGACTGCCACAAGGTGAAAGAAGGGGCCATACTAATGTCTTCAGCCAAGACAGCAGAGATGCCTTCTTGGAGGTAGTTCAGGGGGAGAGCACATGGCTAATTAGCATATACCTCCCTTTCTGACTGCCTTATTAACGTGTAGCATGTCTGTGGAGACAGCATGATGTTCTGCTGCACATCTTTGTGCAAAAGTACTGTGTTAGGGTGGCCTCTGAATACCAAAAGGTTAACTTGCTGTAACCTTTATGAATCCAGTCCATAGTCTCCTCACCATGGTTAACTTGCTGTAACCTTTATGAATCCAGTCCATAGTCTTCTCACAATATGATATCATTTTTTATCCTTCATTATCCTTGATTCTCTTGCCAAAACAGACTTACAACTGCAGTGCTATGAATCAGGATCTGTTAAAAGGAGTTCCATCCTACCCATTTCCCTTCACACACCATGGGGGCCCGGTCTCTTCTGTGAAGAAAAATGTCTCTATGATGCATTTCTTCGATTCTTAGAGAAACACTTTTTCTTGTAAGTAATGCCTTTTGCTTTAGACCTTTATTCTTGCCATCTGGTCATCCTTACCTACAAGTCCTGAATACATTTCTAATTAAACTTACTTTAATTATTTTCTTCAACGTCCAGCCTAGGCTCATTATGCACTCATGAGATGTTCAATGATGACCACTGTTGCCACACCAGTCATCCAGACTCCTTTTGAAAGAAGGCTGTCAAAGTTGCCAAGGCTCTAGCTGAATGAACCTTTGGTACAGATGTTGATTCTTTCTATACTTATGACAAAGGAAATACAATCTGAAAGCTAGTGGGTCAGACAGAGCTTAGTGACACTGTGCCCTAGTCTCTCAGAATAAAAAAAAAAATGTTCCCAGAGTATCACTCAAGTGACTTGGCCAACCTGCAGGAAAGTTTGTCCCAATCAAATAATTGGAAGTCATTCATCCCGGGGAACTACCACATTGAAAATATGCCCCTAAGAGTTAACCCAGTTGTTCTTGATTTGGGAACTTATGTGGATAGTGACCCATTTTTCGACCAACATGTGTCAATTTTTGTTAGAAAGCCCTTCTATATTGCATAGTTTATAAAGGGATTGTGTCTACAGATGTCAGTGTCCCCCTTTACTAAGTCCTCTTTTGGCCAATCTGAGTATAATGCCGCCTAAGGCATATATCTGTCCAGACACATGCAACAACTGGAACACCCCCAGAGATACCATATTAAAAGGATACAAGGCCTAAATAATTATGTCGTATATGGACCCACTGAAAGCTCTGTCACTATAATCCATATCCTACAGACTGCTACAAGGTGACCTGTGTCTGGCATACAAGGCATCCTCCAACTCAATATTAATGGACATACTGCATATCTGCAAGTTAAATGGCATCAGAAATACTTGGCCTAAGGATCTAAACCTCATCAACATCATCAGAATGGTTGGAAGAGATAGGCATGTCTCACAGAGGATACTTCTGCTCTGAAAGAGACTCCCCCCCCCTCCATGTACAGCAAAGCTCATCCCTGTCCGTATTTAAGACTACATTGGATCTATGGGCAGGTGTTAGAAAATTTACGCCATTACTGCCCCCTCAAATGGTCTATGGTATAATCCCAGTTATTCTCACTAGGGGTAATATATTATTAGTGACCATGGGATGGGTAAAGTCAATCTAACATCAAATTAAATAGGTTAATTCAAGCACTAAAAGTGAAATTGGCCAAGCTTAAATGACCCAGAAGGGCAACTATCCTAGTACTTATCGATGAACCTATAAGAAGTGGTATAACCACACTGATAATATCAGGGCTTGAAGATTTGGCTATGTACTCCTTGAAAGATGCGACAGATGGTTCTTTTTCACTGTTAATCTGAAAGGAGACTCCACTTAGAACCTGCCCTAAAAGGGAAACCAGACCTGTCCAAGCTAAAGTAGGGCTAGTAAAATCAACTTGGCCTTGTAATGCCTGGCTTTCTGGATGAAATTCATCATCAGAAAAAATGGGAAAAAAAGTACAGAATAACCCCCAAAGTCAGCCTTGGAATAAAACTACTCTGCACTGATTACTAAGCAAAGAAATTTGAGAAAAATTCAGGATATAACATTTGTCAGATGGATGAACAAGTCACAAACCAGGAAGCCCAATTTCAGGAACAATATCCTGGTAGTGATAGCACTTGAGGACCAAATGTGTGGAATCAACAGACAATGGCTGAATCTGTTGGCCAGAGAACTGGCTAATCTGGAAATTGGAATGGCAAACAGAAAACTCTGCACCAACACTTTAACACTCCCATGCTCCCACAGCCACCCAGAAAAGTGGGTATTGTCCTTGTAACAATGTATTGACATACCAGACTGTAGCCATTTTGTCCAAATTGATTACCAGCATTAATTGGACCATTTAGCTTTCCGCAGTGTTCTATCCTAGGGCCAAAGTATTTGTGCTGACTGTGGTCACATTTGTAGAGATGATAAAGGACTGCCTTGAAGAAGATTGCTCAACTGGAGCTAACAAAATAGGCTGTATTGGCAAACCTTTGTGATTTTGGCTAATTTTCCTGCAGGGTGGGGGGATGTGACTGCTGAATATGATGCATCCATTGCAAAATCCTCCTATGCAGCCTGGCATGAAATACAGCAAGGACTGTGGCCACCATAAGCCCCAGTGACCAATGACACACATGGGTCTGCCATTATTTGACTCCAAAGAGTTCAGAGATGTTCATACTCTGTGCAACCATAGATAATACCAGCCAGTATGAGTGTTTTTTAACCAGAAACATCTTTACTAAATTATCACATGACACAGCCAGTCTTACATTTATATAAATGTTAATAAACCATAGAGACACAATTTCAGTTCCAAATATTATACATTACAAACCATGCTGACACAACTGTAGCTGCAAACATTATACATCACTTATAATATATCCACTCATTGTCAGTCAGATATTACATAGCTCATTGAAATCCTCCCTTCTTTTAAACCTCATTCCTCCTCTGCAAGAATTGATCATACAATTTCCTTTTTCCTATGCAATTTGCTCCTACCCTTTTCTAAGGATCCCAATTCCAGTTATGTTACCTCTGTTACTATCTTCACTACTTCAAGTAAAGTTGGTTCAGACTTTGATTTCCATTTTCCAGTAATTGCTTTTTTGGCAGCTATCATAATTAGACTCAGCAAGGCCTTACTATATCTAGGCAATTCGATTCTGCATCATAACTTAAAAAAATAATTTCCTTAGTTACACTAATTTACTCACCCAGTATCTCGGACTGAGCAGTCTGTAGTGAATCTTTAAAGTCTGCCAACTCACTGCACTCCCAGAAAATATGTTCCCAGTTACCTCTTTCTTCCCCATCAAACCTCCAACATTTGCTGTCTACCTGAGGAAAAATTCTTTGGAGTCTACATGGGGTATAAAAATAACTATGAAAAGACTTCCAAGCAAAGATCTTAAATCTTCTAGACTTTGTTGCATATTTGGGCAACATACATATATCCCCCATTGTTTCTTTGTGAATTGCTTATCCAATTATCTCTTCCCAATCCTTTGTAACCTCCTCTGATTGATTCTTATAGTTATCATGCAATATTTGATATGCTCTACTAATTATTCCTTTCTTAACGGCAACACTTCTAGATTCTACTAAAAATTCTACAAGTGCTGATCCTTTGTTTAGGACCCTGCACTTTCTTTCCCTATACTCTGATATCAATCCTTGATAGAGAGGAAAATCTCTAATCTGCAGTCCAAATAAGTTATTTGTGTCTTCCCATTGTATTATGTTTCCCTCTTTAGTTACTTGCTCCCAAAACCTTGGTTACTTTGCCAGTTTTCTCCAATAAATTCCAGCCACCTCTTGCTTATTTATTATCTGTATCCCTAATTCCAGTCATCCCTATCAGAAGAATCTCCTTTCTCCATTCCCGTGTTGGCTTAGTTCTTAGAATACTTTCTACTACTTTATGAATAAAATCTGCTTGTGCTATGTATAAGAGCCTTAATTGTGTTGCTCTGAAATACCCCTTCAAATCGGGTAATCCCAATCTGCCTTGTTCTTTTGAAAGAATAAGCATATCCCACTTGACTCTTGCTCTCTTCCCCTCCCAGATAAAATCATTCAGTAACTGCCATCCACAACTTCTCCGATTTATAAAAACATGCCTGACCTGTGTATAACAGTAACAGGACTAAAACCATTTTAATTGTTTGCATCTTAATGTCAATGTCTATATAACAGAAGCTTCCATTTTCTCACTGTATTATCTTTTGTTTAGTCTCTCCCCACATATCCTTAGCTGCAACACTAGAATAATTTTTAATCCATACTCCTAAATATTTCATTTTATCATGTCCCCATAAACATGGATATTGCTGAACCAACTCGTATGTGGGTATATAATTTACCATTATTGCCTTTGTTTTAGCTTCATTAATTTTGTATCCCAAAAAGATGTGAAATTGTCTCAGTATGTTATATAACATTGAATATCCCTTTCTGGTTTTGTCAGGTATAAAATAATATCATCTGCAAACAGAGCCAGCTTTTCTTGAGTACAATACCAATTACACCGTTGAATTTCGGAGTCCCTGACTTTCTTTGCCAATGGTTCTAAATATAATGCAAATAACAAAGAAGAGAGGACACCCCCACCTGATTCCACTTTTCAAGCAGAAATTATCAGAGAGGACCCCATCCCCTTTAATTTTCACCTCCAATCCCTCATATAGCCTCCTAATTAACCTTATAATTTTATCAGGGAATACAAATACTTCCATTCCTGTGCCCATAAAATCCCAACTTACTCTGAAAAATACTTTCTCTGCATCAAGGCCCACAAACAACAGTGGTACTTTCTTGCATTCTGCTTCCCTCTGGATCATCAGTGTTCTTTTAATAATGTCAAATTATTTGCCTCCCTTCCATAAAACCATACTGATCCATGTCTATCAATGATGACATCACTTTTGCCATTATTTTAGCCATTATAGACAAACACTTTATAATCATGGTTTAGTATTGAAATAGGCCTGCATGAAGCTTGATCTGATGGATCTTTACCCTCTTTAGGTATTACAACCACTGCTGCTTTCTTCCAGGATGTTGGTACTTCTCTTCTTAAAATATTGTTACACAAAACCTTCCAGAGCTTTATCAATCCCCCCCCCCCCCAGCTTCCAAACGTCCACAGGAATACTATCTATTCCTGGGGACTTTCCTGTAGCTTGGTTATACATCACCATGTTTATCTCATTTTCTTCTAATCTAACAGTTAGTAATTGAGCCTCCTCTTCCTCTAACCTCGGCATATGTAATTCTTCCATAAACATTTCATTTGTGCCTTTTCTTGATTCCCATATTTCTCTGATTTATACAGATGTTCACAGAATTTCTGAAATATTTCTAATACCTCCACAGCTTCCGTTATCTTCCTTGTTATAGGCTCCATGAGCTTGGTAACAGCCCTTTCTGTTGCCTGAGTCTTTGTGCCAAAAAGTTTTTGTGCTCTAGAATTATTATCAAAAAACAGTTTAATAGCAATCTTTCTAACCTGATGCATATTATCAAGGCAACCCCTTATTTTCTGTTTAGCATTCTGCAGTTGCTTCTCCTCTTGTTCTGTGAGTCTCTCTATTTTGCAAAACTGTAACATTTGTCTAAATGTCCAGTTTTCTCTAAATAATTCTTGTTACTTCTGAACCATATATCCCTTTCTTACATTTCCACCCTATTTTTAAACTCCACCTTAATTTTAGCCCACTATCTATATTTTCTGAAGAAATTTCTATCCTTTCTAACAGCTCCTGAATAATCTTCACTACCAATTACATAAATTCTTCTCTTTTCAACAGATAGGTGGGAAAGCACCGGTGTCTCATTTTTATTACCGTGTTTTTATTTTATTTGGTATTGGTGCATGATCTGAAATAGTTATTGGGTGCATAGCAAGGCCTTCAACTAAATGCACGTGTTCCTGTGAAATATAAATTCAGTCTAGCCTAGTCCAGTTTTTTGTATATTGAGGAATATGTAAATTGACTCAGAACTCTTAGTACTGAATTCACATCTTCCATGCCAAATATTTCCATAAATTTCTTTAAAAATCTACCCTCCTTTTATATTTTCCTTTATGGGCATCCAGACACATCTTTACTGTTGCAAATCAAATTCCAGTCTCCACCTATAAATAATATTCCTTGCTGAAAGCCGATTATTTCTCCCAGGATTTTTTTTAAGTTCCATTACAGCAGTTTTCATTGGAATATAAATACATGACAGTGTAATCCGCCTCCCTTGGCAGTAGCCACTTAGTACTACAAATCTACCATTATTGTCTTTTTTATCTTATTCTATCACTATTGGAGCTCATTTTGCAATTAATATAAGTACTCATCTCTTCCTATGATCCAGATCTTCCACCGAATCATCATCCTGAAAACCTTTCTTTTTCAAATACACATGTTCAATTCTTTCCAAGTGCGTCTCATGTGGCATAGCTATTTGCACTCTACATTTTTTAATATAGTTCACTACTCTTTCTTTTTTGTATGTATCTGTGAGACCACTAATGTTTAAAGACATTACAGAAAGCATCATATCCTTGAAAATTATTCCCACCTTTTATGTACAGCTTTTTGTTACATTTATAATTTCAGCTTTTGTGTTACATGCACAAATTGCTTGGCAGGTTGATCTTTTATACAGTTGTTTCTTGTCATCTCCATTTCAGCCTATGTCACATCTTACAGAACTTTTTTTTACTGAAAAACCCTCACACAAAAATACAAACACACCACCAGTACCCCCTAAAATCTATTAACTTAATAACACACAAAACTATGCACATCTTCAAAAATTGAAGTTTTACCCTCCTAACAGGATCAAATATTTCAAACTGACAGCCAGACACACAGAACTTGAGGTATCCTAAAAGAAAGGTTATCCATGATAAGATGCATTGTACAGCCTGTGGTTCTATCAAGTGCTGTCTTGTTTTATCTTAACTTTATAGCTCTCTTTGGTGGGAAAACACTTGAATGCTTTCGGAAAACATTTTCTCCAAGCCATTTCTCTTTGACTGTCTGCTAGAGACATGAGAACCAGATACAAAATGGTTTATTGGAAGAAAAAAAATCTTATAATATTCAATATTCTTGTTCTTTTACTTGCTTTCTCTTACAGCTTGTTACTCGATTAAGCTAATGGCCTTAACCCAGTCATTCCTCTATGCAAAAAAGGGGAAAAGCACACTAGTATTTAATTTGTCATGTTTTTTAAACCAGATCTTTTTTTTTTTTTTTTTTTGCTACATTGCAGTGCCTACATTTCTTAAAACTGAAAAAGAAAAAAGAGAAGAATGGAGGAATAAAAAGAAAAAAAAACAAGAGCACTCGCAAAAAGGAAAAAAAAAACAGGAGTATGTATTTACATTAGTAACCCCATTACACTTAAAAATAACTGAAAAACTTTACTTTATAACATGCAAAGAAAATCATGCAGTACTTGAATAGTACTATTAAGAAAAAACTGTATGGTTTCACTTACAGTTAACTTTATCCTTTCTCTTCCCCTCTCCTCGGTATTTCTGTGAACATTAATGACATGAAGTAGGGCATATGGTTTAGAGTCCCCTACAAGTTTACCAAAGTCCAAAGAAGTCCAATATTTCCAGATTTTCTTGTTCTGTCATGTTTCACAAATATAATTCTTGCTTTGTAATCCCACATTTGTCAATTTCCAAGTTACGGAGTTTATTCTCCAAATATTAATGACATGGCATAGGGCATATGCTTTAACGTTCCCTACAAGTTTAACAAAGTCCAATAAAGGTCAATATTTCCAGATTTACTTGTTCTATTCCTGTTCATCTCCATCTCCCAAACACTATCTCTGCTTCACTTCCAATGTACTGTCCATTCTTCTAGTCAACTCTTGTGCTTTTCTCCCCTCTCACGCATTTTCTGCTGAAACACTGGAAAAGGTTTCACTGGTACAATCTATCTGTGGTCTTTATTACCAGAGGAATAAGAAGCAGAATCTCCTACTGTTTCACAGCTCACTTTTTGTTGGACAAACTTTTGCATTTCTTCCTTATCATGTACTTCATCAAAAATGATCTTGTTCCTCCAGGGAAAAATATTTTTAAGATAGCTGGGTACAGCAGTTTGAATCTCATGCATGCATCTTGACATTCCCTGTATAATGGAATATATTTACTCCTCTTCTGTCTGGTGTATAATAAGCAATCATTCTCCACAAACACTTTGCTGTCTCCCACTTTTACTACTTTGTCCTTCTGCCACAGTTTTGTCAGAATCAACTCCTTTTGCTGGTAAGATTGCATCTTTACTATTAAAGGTCTAGGTTGTATTCTCATAGCAGGATTTGGAGCATACACAAGATGTGCCCTTTCAGTTAACAATTCCTGTTGTGGAACACCAGGCCAGTTGCTTATTTGTGCTTTAATAAAATTAATACAGTTTATTCCTTCTAGCTTCTCGGGTTCAGCAGTAAATCTCAGGTTTTCGCTACGTTTTCTGTCTTCTAATTCTATTATTGTGCAGTCTCATATTCAGCCAGCCTTTTCTTCATTTCAACTTCTGAGATTTGCAGTTTTATCACCTTATCTGAATATCTGTTTAAAGAGTATTCCATTTTTTAAAGCCTTTTATTGTTTGAGTTGCTATACTTCATCAGTATTTCATTTATTTTAGTCAGGTCTGTGTGCACAGGAGGTTCTAGGTTACTGGAAGTTATACCCGGAGCTTAGCTTACACTGCCTTCTGCTGAACAGCTGCAGTACTTTTCCCAGTCAGTGTTGTTTTGTTACTTTTTGTAGCTGCTTTTCCTTCAGGTCTTCCAAATTTCCTTTTTCTTGGCATCCAGGCAGTGCACTTACTAGCCAGTTACTGAAATTTTCACAGAAATCTAAGTCCACTGTTTCTTTCTGCTAAAGTATTGTTTTCAACCTAGAGAGCTAGAATTAAGCTGCTACTCAATATGCAGCCATCTTGGAAGTCTCAGCATTCCAGCCAGTACCAGTGTTTATCACAGTCCCTATAAATAGAATTCCCTGAATGTGATTGAGCTTAGATGTTACTGGAATGATGCTAATTCCCAACTGTACAAACAGTAAATGCAGGAAATGCTTGTTCTGAACAAGGCTGTCCCTCACATGCCACACTAAAATCCAATTCTTCCACTATGAAAACAGTTTGATGTCCTACAGTCACACATAACCTGTCACTATGGCCACACTCATTTGATGAACAACCAGGAAGGGGACAGAGGTAAAACCAAATGACTGGCAACTAAACTGATAGTGATTGGTCTACATACTTAAGCAAAGAAACCTTTTTATGTGCAAGAAGGCATCTGGGAAGTCAAAAAAGAAAGTTTAGTTTCTTCTGGCTAGACAATAAGAAGGATGGGCCACAGCATGACCATGTGGAATGGTTCCTTTGGCTAACGTTATTTAGGCCACTGAGGACAAGAATAAGTCAGAGGATCCTGCATTTTGGGGGTACCATAAGAATCTGGAGTACAGTCCTGTATTCTGTGGTCTGTTGGAATTACCTGGAGGATGCATTTTTGGAGGGGATGCTGTACCTCTCACCTGCTTTGCACTTTCTGGCCAAGTGGTATATCTGGAAGTGGCACTGTGTCCTAGATGTGAATGGTATGAAATATCCATCCTTGATAATATATCTCATCATCCAGCTTTCCCTGGATGTCTTGATCCACTGAGATAGAGGTAAAGGGAGAACCTCTTGTTAACTGCCTCCCTGTAGAAATGGTCAGTATGGGAGTACAGACTAATAGGAAACCTCTTTAGTGTGAAACTCTGCATCTTTTGTAACCCAAGATCCATAATTATTGGACCAATGAAGCTACTGCCTCCTGGGGGAAGGTTGACTGGAACTTGCACATCCTGATGTGGGCTCTGCAGGGCACATCATAAAACCTGTTTTCTCTGACACCTTTGAGTCCTAACAAAAGACAGCTACACATAATGGAAGATGAACACAACAGATGAAACTGCCATTCTTCATTCTCTGGAGATGCTGGTCAAGTTAAGGTTCAAATAAAGGGCCCCAAAAAAGAGTACATCCATATATGTAGCTTTAGTGTCTACAGTGAAGGTAGTTAGGGGCAGCCAGGAATGCCTACATATATGCTTACTCAGACTACTCAGACTGTGAGGTTGCTGACTGCACTAGATGTGAAAGCCTGACTGAAAAGCTTCTCTCTCTCTGAGACAGTTATCAGGGAGACCCACTCTGCCATTTACATTACCTCATTAGAGATGCTCTGCTGGAAGTAAACCATCCAGGTTTAGATAACTCAGTGCCCTAAGACACAGTATTGAGGATGTAAAGGACCACCTTTCCATCACGTCTAATTTAGAGTTCTTATTCAGAGGGGGTGAAGAGACACACCGAGGAAGATTCTTCCTGTTGGCTGTCACAGAGATAGGCACATCCAGTTTAGGAATCTCAATTTATATAACTCAGCCTGGCAGAGACTAAAAACATCCTATCAGACTTCCTTGTATATGGAGTTATAGTCTCTGTTTTAACCCAAGCAACACTTATTGCATCTGTTATAAAAATCACCAAGGAAGATGGATGTTGAGATCATCAAGAAGCTGGAAGTGTCTTCCATAGAAAAAAGAAGTTATGTACTCACCATAACGTTCCATCTGAGTAGGTAACTTCATTTGTCAGCAACCTGTGGGTATCGGATCTGTCCTGGATCTGAGCCGGCAGCTTACCAAGCTAGGGATCCGAGCTCCAAGCTCCTCCCCCTTACCCATAATACCCTGCTACCTCCCTCCAGTCCTCAGATTGAGTTTGCCCAATTATCAATAACATCCAGACAAACAATACCTGAATATCCTAACCTGATGCATAACAGAACTAGCAGTCTATCATTCAGGTAAAGAAAAAAAACAGGTTGGGGGAAGGAGGGGGGGGTTGGTTGCTGACAAATGAGGTTACCTACTCAGATGGAACGTTATGGTGCGTACATAACTTCTTTATCTGAAGTAGTTAACTTCATTTGATCAGCAACCTGTGGGACAGAGTCCCCAGCTACCAAAAAACTTGGGAGATCCTCAAGGAAGAATATTCGGGAGCACTGCGGAGCCAAAGGCTGCCCTCCCTCTGGATATCAGATCTAGTTTATAGTGCAAAATGAAGGTATGAGAAGAAGCCCAAGTGGCCGCAGAACAGATGTCATCCAAGGGAACTCTTGACCAAAATGCGGCAGAGGTAGCCATAGAACGCATAGAGTGAGCATGAACCCCCAAGGGCTCCGGCCGACCAGAAATTTTGTACGTAAGCAAGATGCAGTGGGATATCCATCTGGCTAGAGTTACCTTTGTAACTGGTTTACCCAAGGATGGCTTGGCAAACAAAATGAAAAGCTGCTCAGACTTGCGAGAGGCAGCCGTCCTGTGCAAGTAAAAGCGCAATTGACGATGCACATCTAACAAATGTAGTCTGTACTCCCCTTTGTACTGATAGTTAGGGAAGAAAACAGGCAAATTAATGGACTGGTTGATATTAGCCTCGGAAGCCACTTTAGGTAAGAAGGAAGGATTAGTCCCGAGAGATACCCTGTCCTTATGGAAGACCAGATACGGGGATTTTGTACAAAGGGCCTGAAGTTCAGACACCCTTCTAGTTGAGGTAATAGCAATTAAAAAAGGCAGTTTTCCAAGATAAGAACTTTAAGTCAACAGAAGCTGCAGGCTCAAAAGGTGGACCAGTTAGAGCCTGAAGAACTAAGGTTAGATCCCATGGAGGAACCGCATTCTTGACAGGAGGTCTTAAAAGAAAGGTACCCTTTAGGAAAGTCTTGCAGATCTTGGTGGAAGCCAAGGGCCCAAGATTGTCCCCGATGTGGAAATGGCCGCCATTTGAACCTTCACGGTAGAAGAACTGGCCCCCTTGATGGAAAATGTGAGATATAAATTCAAGTACTGCTGGAATAAGAGTCGTAAAAGGGTCCAAATCCCTATGTCTGGCCCAGATGGAGAAACGTTTCCATTTACTGTTGTAGACCTTCCTGGTAGAAGGCTTATGCGCCACCACCAGGATGGATTTAACAGGACACGAGATACTGGGAGTCCTAGCCACTAACGAAACTGGATCAACCAAGCTGTGAGCTTGAGGTCATCCAGATTTGGAGTTTCCAATCCCAAAGGATGAGAAATCAGATCCGGAATGGGATCCAAGATCCAAGGAGAGGAGCTATGAAGTGAGACCGTAGATACGGGAACCAGGTTTGACAAGGCCAGAATGGGGCTATGAGGATCAGCTTGCTCCCCAACGAGCGAGCTTTCTGCAGGAATTTTGTCATTAACGGGAGGAGGATAAGCATAAAGAAGACCGGATGGCCAAGCATGAACTAGAGCGTCTCTGGGGCTCTCCCCCGGTGGGGGAATTAGAGTGAAAAACTCGCTGCACTTTGCGTTCGAAGGCGATGCGAAGAGATCGCAGCAAGGTCGACCCCATCTGAGGAAGATCTGTTTCGCTACCAAGGGGTTCAGAGACCACTCGTAAGGTGAGAGGATAGTTCTACTCAGCTTGTCTGCTAGAATGTTGGACCGACCTGGAATGTGCGTTGCTAGCAGAAAATGGTTGGTGGATATCACCCACTCCCAAACTCTCATGGCCGCTCGACAAAGAGGGTAAGACCTGGTCCCCCCCTGTTTGTTGATGTACCAGACCACCGACATGTTGTCTGTCTGAATTGCAATAGTGAATAAAAAGTATGTAGAACTGTCACAACTATTATGCAAAATGCAGAATAGTAACTCCCAATCACTCGAAACCGATGTTTTACACAAATTGCACTTTATTACAAGAAACACAAGGGTTGAGCGCTTTCATCTGCCAAAATACAGATTTCATCAGAACCTGATGAAATATGAATTGCAATAGTTCCTGGAGGAAGAAGGGCATGGAGAGCCTGCAACGCTAGAAGCACCGCCCTCATCTCCAGAACATTGATATGCAGAATGGTCTCTATTGGAGTCCACGTGCCTTGGACAGTTCTGCCCATGTAATGCCCCCCACCCCATGCGAGAAGCGTCCATGGTCACTGTGGCTTGGGGTTGAGACATCAGAAATGGTCACCCTTCCCGAAGCTCTCGGGAATGGAGCCACCAAAGTAGGGAGTCCCTGCAAACTCTGCTGAGGGGAATCGGGGAGTCCAACAGATGTCGAAGGATGGACCACTGGACCTGTAGGGTCCATTGAAAAACCCTCATGTTCAAGCGAGCTAGTGGTGAAAGGTTGATAGCAGCTGCCATGGACCTAGGGCTCTCAGGACTAATTCCGCTGGTGGGGCCGGAGATTGTAGAAGTGCTAATACATGGAGAGTTAAGGTGCAGTCTGCTGTCAAAAAGGCCTTGGACTGAAGTGTGTCTATTCTGGCCCCTATGAAATCCAGGACCTGAACAGGGTGAAGGGATGATTTTGTGAAATTTATGGTGATCCCCAACTGACAGGCCAAGAGTAGGAAGCAATCCCTGGCCGAGCATAGTAGATGCCTGGTGGGGGTGGTGAGGAGCCAGTCGTCTAGGTACGGAAAGACCTGTATTCCCTGTAGTATCAGGTGGGCCGCTACAACTGCCATGACCTTGGTGAACACCCTGGGGGCTGTGGTAAGACCAAAAGGGAGGACCCTAAACTGATAATGACTGGCCCCCAGTCGAAAGCTGAGAAACCTCCTGGATCGCCCTGTCCATGAGAATGTGGTAGTACGCATCCTTGAGGTCTATGGAGCACATCCAGTCATTCTCCCGCAGGAGGGGAAGAATAGATTGAAGAGTGACCATCCGGAATTTCTCTTTGGCAATGAACAGGTTCAAAGCTGACAGGTCGAGAATTGGTCTCAAGTCCCCCGTCTTTTTTGGCGCCAAAAAGAACCTGGAGTAATTGCCCGACCCGGACTGTCCTGGGGGGATGCGCTGGATGGCCTTTTTTCTTAGCAGCTCCTTTATTTCTGAAGCCGCCGCCTCCCTCTGACTGGGTGGAACATCGGGGAGGCGCCTCAACCGAGGGGGAAGATTTATGAAGGGGATAGCGTAACCTCTGGATATTATTTGGAGCACCCAGCAATCTGTAGTGATGGACTCCCAATGTGCTAGATGTTCCGAGAAACGCCCCCCGACTGCCTCCAGAGAGGAGCAGTTGGGCAACCCCTCAGGGTTGCTGAGCGGGTCGGTCGGAGAAAGGTTCCCTCGACCCGCAATTCTTTGGCCCCCCTCTGCCTCTGGGCCGGCGTCCACTTTGTTCTCCCCTGCCTCTGAAGGACGAAGGGTCCGGAGCGGGACGGGACTGCTGCGACTTCTGGAACCACATCTTCTTTTGTCCTCTCTGGTTCCTGGAAAAAGACCTTTGAGGAGCTGAGAAGCAGATTCCGACGGCAGACAGCGTCTTCCCATCTTTCTCGCTCTGGAGCAGCGTATCGCGGATGGTCTTGCCAAACAGTGTAGAGCCGTCAAAGGGAGCGTTCGCGAAGGATGCCTTAAAGGGTTCCGCAAAGTCGGATCCAGGCATGACGCTGTAAGACGATACCTGCTGCGCTGGCTCTAGCCACCCCCTCCATGGCATGGGAGAGAAGCCACAGAGAAGTGTTGGATATTGATTTTAGAGTGGCCATGTGAGCCGAGAAAGTTCGTTTGTCCTCGGCCGCCATGGACTCCGGAGGAAGACCGAGCATACTCTTTTATAAGATCCCGCTGAAGCCTAATCACGTGTGCCAAGTAATTCAGCACCCTTATGCAAAAGGTGGCTGAAGCAAACATCTGCTTTCCGATGCGATCCATCGTCCGAGACTCCTTGTCGGGAGGATGGGCAGAGGAACTTTTCTGCGCCAGTTCCTTCTTGGTGGCAATCGCCACCACCATGGCATCTACCGGGGAACCTTTACTCCATGCTGGCTTGTCTGTGGGGGGGCTAAGAATTTTGTCTGGTCTCCTAGGGATTGGCTCCACGCTGGCTTCTCTGTGGGGGTGGCTAAGGATTTTGTCTGGTCTCCTATGGATTGGCTCCACAGTATCCGGCTCCTTCCAAGCCCTGGTAGTAATTAGGTCCACCAGGGGGTCGGCCGGACGGGACACCCAAGAGGTAGATGGGCCTGCGTCAAACGCCTCCAGAAACACCGCCTCATCCGAGGAAGGCTTCTGGGCTGACCACCCCCCTCTAATGCGCAGCATCTCCATAATGTCTCCAAAGGAGACGTCCTTGGGGGGTGACTTGGGGGAACCTTCCCCATCCTCCAAGTCAGTGTCTTCCGTGAGGGACTCGGGGGAGTCCCTAGTGCCTCCTCTTACACTTTTGTTTGTGAGGTACCTCCTCGGTGGGACTGTCCGAGGGCTCACCAAAGGGGTCATGCTCCCCTGCAGGAACTAGCTGGGGCATAGACGCAGGCTGTTCCTGGGGCTGGATGATGGAAGACAGGCCCATCTGCGAGGGAATGACGGGTGGATCCGTAGCCTGAACCGGGGACCTCAAACCCTTCAAGAGCACCCTCTCCACCACGTCAAATGCTGAAGCTGAACCACTCTCCCTGGGATCTGAGAGCAGCCCCCTCAGATCCAACGTGTGGACTGGCGCCGGAGTTGAAGCGATTGGACCCGAAAGGGAAGTGTGCTCCGACCACATCGGAGCCAAAGACACACTTACCCCTGCAGATCCGAAGCTCGGCTCTCGGCCCCGAGAACTCGGATCTGACAAAGGACCCAATAAACTCGAGGGTAAGGCCGGCGTCAAAGTAGCGATTACTATCGGTGCCGACTCCCCGGCTCTGACAGCTCCAAAACCCGATAATGGATCAGAGAAGGAGCAATGGGGGCAAAGAAGGAGGCAGAGCTCCCCCCCCCGGAGGGGGGGAGGCAAGAGCACTCATCTGCATCTGGGCCTGAAGGAAGTGACACATCATCCGGTCCATGTCTGCGTCGGAAAGACTCCTCACAGACCTAGAAGAGGTCACCGAGGCCGGCCGGGAAGGCCGCCTGGATGACCTCGAAGGTGACCGGGACTCCTCCTCCGGCTCCGGAGAGAACGTGGGGAATGGAGTCAAGAGGGGGAGGACCCGGGGACCTTCAAGGGGGAACAGAGCTGCTTAGCCAGCGAGGCCGAAGGGGCTGAGTCGGCCCACCGCTTGTGACTCTTATGCCTTTCTCTGTCTCTGTGTCTCTGTTTCTCTCTCTCTATGTCTCTTCTCTTTTCGAGCAGAGTCCCTCTCTCCCTGGGATACAGTGGGAGGTTGAGTCCCAGCCAGGGGGGGGGGACTGATGGCTGAACAGCCGCAGCCGTGACTGGCGCCACTGAGGGAGAGGAGGAAGAAGTAGAATCTGCGGGTAAGAGACTCGCTAGGATTAACTTGTTCCTCCTGTACCTCAGAGCCCGGGGGTTGAAGGCCGCACAAATCTGGCAGCCTGATGTTAAATGTGCGACCCCCAGGCAAAGAACACACTGAGTGTGGCCATCGGCTGGGGACAGCTTATGACCACACTCAGAGCATTTGGAAAAAATGGCCTTAGGGCATTCGGCCATGACAAACACAAGCACACTCCCTAACACACAGATAAGGGGGAGGGAAACGCACTAAAAAAAACCAAAAAAACAAAAAACAAAACTGAATTAAACTAATTTAACTAAATTAAACTACCCAGGGATCTAAAACGCACACACATACACACTTAAACTGCAATTTAAAGGTGAAGATTTAGAGTAATTCCTACACTTTCTCTTACCTAAAAGCCTAGAGCTAGTCTCTTGTGCTTATAGAAGCCGCGGCAAATGAGAACTGAGGAATGGAGGGAGGTAGCAGGGTACTGTGGGTAAGGGGGAGGAGCTTGGAGCTCGGATCTCTTGCTTGGTAAGCTGCCGGCTCGGATCCAGGATGGATCCGATACCCACAGGTTGCTGATCAAATGAAGTTAACTACTTCAGATGAAGAGTTACTAAGTTGGCGAAGTTCCAGAGTAGACCAATTTCCCCTCTCCATCTACAAGACCACAATGAACTCAGGGCCCTCGAGATTCCAAAGGAAAGATGGAGAAATGGACCCCCCTCATCATTATCTTCCATAACAGAAAAAAACATGGTGAAACTTTCTGGTTCATTTCTAAGCCACATCCAGTGAATCGTGTGAAAAATGAAAGGGGGGAAAAAGTACAGTTTTGTACCTACCATAAATGTAGATGTCCGATAGATATGCAACTGCAGTCCTTACATATGGGTTGTCCTGCCTCAGGCAGCCCTCGGTCGGCCGGATTCCAAAGTCTGGGTCCGACGTCGGCTGATGTCGCCTCCTTCCCGACGTCATAGCGGCTGGGGTATAAAAGTATCAGCCAACGCCATCTTCCTCAGTGTTTCTTGCCCCAGATGCCAGGTGCCCTCCAAGGAAGGCTAAAATTAGAACTGGATTAAAAAATTCCAGACATACACAATAGCAATAAACAGATACACCATAACAGATATCCCCAGCTAAGTATAAAAGGAGGAAAGTGGACCCAATGCACAGAGGGGAAGGAGGGAGGAAAAACCTGACTGCAGTTGCATATCTATCGGACATCTACATTTATGGTAGGTACAAAACTGTACTATGTCCTTCAAGAATGCAACTGCAGTCCTTGCATATGGGTTGAATACCATAGCCAAGCTGAGGGTGGTAGGCTCTCCAAGACAGGGATGGTGTAGCTAAAATGCCCTGCAGGACTGCCGAAGCAAAGCCTGCTCGGGATCTGGAATATAAAGGGAGGTTGCAGTGCTTGGAAAATGTATGCATGGAGCTCCATGTAGCAGCTTCTAGAATGTCCTTTGTATCCACCCCTCTTTGGAAGGCTGTGGAGGTGGCTGTAGCTCTGCTGGAGTGTGGTCTGACATTGGCTGGCACACCCTTTCCATGGTAGGAATAACAAAACCTGATGCAATGTCCAATCCATTTTGAAATTGTTTGTTTGGAAATTGCTTTTCCTTGTACTCCAGGAGCATAAGCTACAAATAGTTGGTCAGACTTTCTGTTGGCCTTTGTTCTGTCCAAGTAGTAGCGTAGTTGTCTGTGAATGTCCAAAGTGTGCAGTAGCTTTTCCCCTTTATTTTGAGGATTGGGGAAGAAAGTAGGCAGGTGAATTGCTTGATTTAGAGACACCCTGGAAATCAGTTTTGGCATAAAAGAAGGATTGGTTCTTAAAGAAACCCTGTCCTGATGAAAAATGAGGAATGGAGGTACTGCCATGAGGGCCTGTATCTCTTTTTTTTTTTCAAAATAGGTTTATTGTTTTAACATATAAGAGAAATATCATAACAATTTTATACAAGTAATTAAAAATAGGTATTATTATAATATTCAACAAAACTAAAGTATTTACAAAGACATCCACTACAATCAGATCAATTAATTAAACTAAAATACCATGCTATTGAAATTAAAATTTTTTTAACAAATTTTGTAAATTATCCCATACAATAAAATAAGATGTTTTTCTATTTGTTCTAGTCCTAATTGTGTTTATTTCCATATGGCACACTATATTCATAACATGTTTAAATTCATTGAACGAAGGAGGTGTATCTGAAATCCAATTTCTAGTTATTATTTTCCTAGCCACTGCTAGAATAGACCATAACAAGGGAAGCTTAACCTTTTTAACACTTTGAGGTACAGGTGTGTTGAATAATATAAGAGATTTAGAAATAATGAAATTATCTGTAAAAAGAGCCTGCAAAAATTCATTAATTGACTTCCAGTATTCTTTCAATTTTATACAGTCATAAAACATATGAGCCCAGTCAGCATTAATTTCTACATTACATCTCTTACATAGATTATCTTTATTATTTATTTTATTCATCATCAAAGGTGTATAAAAGATCTATGTAAAAATTTCCATGTATAAAGTCTCCAGACAATGGAAGACGTAGTTCTATAAGCAGATTCCAATATATATTGTTTATCTTGTTGATTTGGTGGGTCCCCATTAATAGAAGTGAAATAATTCCAGTATGAATCTACACTGTAAAAGTTTCTTGTCTGATAACTTTATGTATGTATGAAAGTTTACCTTTATCAGAAACTTTATGTTGTAAATTTAATATCAAGTAATCAATCAGTGTTGGAATAGATTCTTCAACAGTTATAGACATTAAATCTATTTTATTAATGAGATGTTGTCTAAAGGTCTGAACCTCTAACCAGCAAGTTTCTCTTAGATCAAATTCTTGTTTTAAGAAATCTAGATTTTTAACTTTATTATCAGATATCAACTGATACCAGTACTTTAGATCATTATCTATAGCTAAATGAGTTCCTTCAGATGTAGATGACAAAAGCATACCCTGAGTATACATTATAGGAAATATAATAAAATTCCATTCCCTATACTTAGGGTGCATGAATATAAAGTTATGATAACTAATAATAATATTTAATGGGTAACAAACCATATGTTTAGGTGTAATAGGTGAAGTACAAAATTCCTTTAGTAACCATAACATGGAGTTATTTACAATCATATGTTTATGTGTTAAGGAGATTTTCATGAAGTGTATACTAATTAGCTCCCAATAATCTTTCCATTTTGTGACATATGACTGATCTATTAATAAAGTAATAACTTTTACAATAGAAGAGATAGTATATAAATTAAAGTCTGGAAAAGAAATACCCCTTGAGACCAGCTATTAGTATGTTTCTTTAATGCAATCCTAGGTCTATTAGGTGCCCATAAGAAATTTAACATTAGTGTGTTCAGTTTCTTGATAATTATTTTTGTAGGTGGAAGTATTATTGATTGTATTAAGTATAAAATCTTGGGAATATTATCATTTTAATAATTGTAAGTCTCTCCTCCATAGTAAAAACATATTATTCCAGGTATTAAAAGATTTTGTATATTAAGAAAACAGGTATTATAATTATTATATATAATAGATTTAATATCTTTAGATAGTATTATACCTAAATAAGTTATCTGACCTGAATTGGGTACATATTTAGTAAAATCACTAATGAGAATATTTTTCGTGTATATATAGGTAGTATTTTAGTTTTTCTTCATTGAATATTAAACCAGAAATACTTTTAAAATTCATCATGTTATCAAATAGAGACTGTATAGAAGAATTAGATCCTGCTGATGTAATTAGAACATCATCTGCAAAAGTTGAATTTTGGATGTTGTATTTTCATCTATTTCAAAACGCTCTATGTCAGTACTGTTTCTGATCAAATTAGCCCAAGGCTCCATTACTAAAGTGAATAATAGTGGAGAAAGTGGACATCCTTGTTTTGTACCTTTAAGAATGGGTATTTTTGTGAAACATATGTTCCTACCTTAATATAAGCCAACGTTCCTTTGTATAAATGTTCAATTAGATTTACAAATGCATCCGAGAAGTTTGTGCACTTCATTAAGGTAAACAGATAGTCCCAACTTACTGAATCAAATGCTGAACTTATATCAAGACTAATAAGTGTTAAATCTTTCTTTTCCTATTTGCAAAATCTATTAATGTTAAAGTTCTTCTTATATTATCAAAAGTATTTCTATTTACAATGAAGCCTGTCTGATCTATATCTATAATGCCGGGAATGATTGTCTTCAATCTATCAGCAAAGATATTCATAAACATTTTATAATCAACATTAAGTAATGAGATGGGCCAATATGAAGAACATCTAGTTGGATCTTTATTAGGTTTTAAAATTGGCGAAATAAATGTATATTGCCAAGATGGGGGGGTTATTAACTCAGTTTGGGCCAAAATAAAAACCTTATGTATTAATGAATATGTATTTTTAGAAAGGATTTTATAAGGGCCTGTATCTCTGAAACTCTCCTTGCTGAGGTTATTGCTAACAGGAAAACTGTTTTCCAGGAAAGAAATTGCAATTCTGCAGATGCTGCTGGCTCAAAGGGAGGAGGAGTTAATTTTTCCAACACGAAATTGAGGTCCCATGCAGGCACTGGTGGTTTTCTGGGAGGTTTGATATTCTTTACCCCTCTTAGAAATTGTCTTAGCAAAGGATGTGAGAACACAGGAGGATCGGTGTTGTATCTTGCTGAAATTGCTGAAGCGTGTATTTTTATGGAAGAATAGGAAAGTCCATTATGCAGCATGTCCGCCAAGTATTCCAATATCTGTGGAATGTTCATTACTGATGCATCCTGTCCCCTGTTGGTATTCCAGATGCTGTATCTCTTCCATTTGGCTGAATAAGCTTTTCTGGTGGAAGGTCTGCATGCTTCTAATAATATCTGTTGAACTTCCTTGGAGAATGAGATATGTGGAGAAATCATGGGACCCTCCAAGCTGTCAGCCTCAGAGTTTGGAGGTTTGGATGAACCGTCCTGTAATTGTGCTGAGTCAAGAGTGGAGACCATAGCGGCAGGGTCCACGGTTTGGTGCAAGTTATGCTCCTTAGCAGAGGATACCAGTGCTGTCTTGGCCAATCTGGAGCTATTAAGATGCCTTTCGGTTGCTCTGCTTTGATCTTCAGTAACACCTTGGTCATCAATGGTAGAGGTGGGAATGCATAGATTGTTAGAGAGTTCCATCTGAATGAGAGAGCGTCTATTCTCCAGGCTTGTGGATGATGTGAGCTCGTGCAGGACTTTTTCAGATGATGATTGAGGTGGGAGGCAAAGAGGTCTACGTCTGGCCTCCCCCATGCAGAAGTTATTTGTGCAAAAATGTCTGGGTGCAACATCCATTCGTGCGGATCCAGGATGTTTCTGCTTAGACTGTCCGCTAGAACATTGTCCCTGCCCGGAACAAACTGGGCTTGTAGCTGTATGTTCAGTTTCAGGGATTTTTCCCAAAGAGTCATTGTTAGTCTGCAAAGGGGGTAAGAATGAGTACCTCCCTGCTTGTTTATGTACCACATAACAGTGGTGTTGTCTGTCCTTATTAGTAGATGACCTTGCTGAAGATATTTTCAGAAGGCCTCAATTGCATGCATTACTGCTAACATCTCTTTTTTGATTGATGTGCAGATGTACTTCCCGGGGAGTCCATTGCCCTTGAATACATCTGCCCTCCATGTGCGCCCCCCATCCATGGTCTGAGGCATCTGTTGTAACGGTTTGGCTTGTTTGAGGCTTGTTGAAAGGCATACCTTTGTTTAACTGGCTTGCTTGGGCCCACCACAAGAATTCCCTTTGTAGACATGGGTTGAGTGGGATAATTGCTTCTAAGTTGTGGCTGTGTTGAGACCATAAGCTTTTTAGGTACCATTGTAGTTTTCTCATATGTAGCCTTGCCAGTGGAATTAGTAGAATGCAAGATGCCATGAAACCCAGGGCCTGCAGGATTTTCCTTGCAGTCATATGGGTGAGCTTTGCTAGGCTTTTGAAGTAATGAGGTAGTTGTTCTTGCTTCTCTTCTGTGAGGTAAGCCATTTGAGATTCTGTGTCTAGTTTGGCTCTTAGAAAAGTTATTTGTTGGGATGGCAGTAGTCTTGATTTTTGTAGGTTGACTGTGTATCCCAAAGCCTGTAGTAAGTGAATGACATAATTCAAGTTTTTTGTCAAGGCTTGCTTGCTGTCCGCTTGTATAAGGCAGTCGTCCAGGTAAGGGTATATTTGTATCCCCTGGAGTCTGCAATGTGCAATTACTGATGCCAGGCATTTCATGAATACTATGGGCGCAGTAGATAAGCCAAAGGGCAATGCTGAGAATTGATAATGCTCTGACCCGGCAAGAAATCTGAGGTATCTTCTGCAACTGTGTCTGATTGGGACATGCAGGTATGCCTCCTTGAGGTCCAGAGTAACCAGCCAAGACCCCTTACCCAGCATGGGAAGGAGTTGCTGTAGCATCAGCATTTTGAATTTTGGTACAATGAGAAAGGTATTTAGAGCAGACAAGTCCAGTATAGGTCTCCATTGCTTTTCTTTTCTTGGAACAAGGAACAGTCTTGAGTAAAATCCCTGGCCTTGTTCCTGAGGAGGAACCTTTTCTATTGCTTTGATTTGTTTCAGCTTTGAAATTTGTTCGAATGCCTCTGCCCTTTGATTTTGTGGCAGGTTTGGCATGCCTTGTCTTGTTGGTAACGTATGGAAGTGGAACCTGTAACCTTGGTCTATTATGTCCAGAATCCATTTGTCCTTTGTTAAAATGTGCCAGTTTTCTGAAAATAAGGATAATTTTCCACCTAAAGGTGCTTCTCTTTGAGCCTTGGTCGGCGGTGTCAAAGGCAAGGCATTGTGATTGTCCCTGTGGGGCAGGGGAAGTCCCCGCGCCACCTCTCTGATTAGTCGGTTGCCATTGGCGTCCCCGGTAGGAGCCTCTGTATTGCCCTCTTCCTCGGCCACGCCTGTTTTTTCCCCTTTGAAATTTGTCAGTGTCCGGAAAGGACCAATTCTTAGAAGGCCAATTCCTGCTGAACCTACGAGGCTGAACCTGGAAGAAATCCTTGACTGTTTGCGCTGATTTAGCCTTTTCCTCAATTGACTTCAACACATCCTGAGCATTAGTACCAAATAGCTTGTGCTTTTCCAGAGGTGCATCTAGAAGCTTTGCTTTAACATGATCTGGTAATGGCTGTTCTTTTAACCATGCATGTCTACGTATCTCGGCCCCTGTCATAGCTGCCCTACATGAAGCTTCCAATGCATCATATCCACACTGAAGAAAATGGTTGCTAACCTGCTGTGTGTTGTGAACCACATCCTGCAAGGCCTTCCTATCTAAAGGCTCAGGAGAGGCTAACTTTTTCTGCAAATCATCCATCAAGAAATCCTGATACTGAAACATATGAAAAAGGCAATTGAGGGCTCTCATAGTCAGTGTGGTTGAGGTATAAACTTTTTTGCCCCACCTCTCCAGGGACCTAGCTTCCCTGTCTGAGGGCAAGGGATTCTTGGCCGTGGATGTAGTCACCCCTTTGGGCCCCTGGGAAATTGTTTCTAGATCAACAGCATGGGCCTTAAAGAAATGTTTATGAGTTTCAGGAACCCTGTAGTATCTGTCCGGCTTGACAGGAGCAGGAGGGAGAGAATCAGGAGAAGCACTCGAATCTGAGTACACATCATCCAGAACATCAAGCACTGGAGGGATAGCTAAAGGCCTGTGTTGTGGTAGCTTAAGGAAGGTACAAAGCCACTTCCTGGAATCGGAGTATTCCTGGCCTTGCCACTGAAAGTGCTCCCTTATGGAGTGAAGAACTTCCCCAAAAGAAATATACTCAGGAGGGGAGGCAGAGGGGATTGAATCCTCTGCATCAGAATCCTCGTAGGCCTGGAAGGACTCTTCCTGGGTATCAGAGTGATCAGAGTCACCAGAGGCTTCATCTGAAGAAGGGGTGTCAGTATGCTCAACCCTGGGCCTTTTGTCAGAAGGTGGCTGAGATCCTCTTTCAGGATGGGCCTGGGAGCCTCTGATTAAGGAAATTAAATCTGCAGCTAAAGACATGATTTGTTTATCAGAAGTGGGCTGAGGCAGAGCTTTAGGAGGGTGAGACTTAGCCTGGCTAGCAGCCTTAGCACGTGTGTAGGCCTTGATAGACATAGACATAGGGGGCCTAGCTGCCCCACGTGCTGGAGTAACCTTGTCCACTGGTATGGTGTCTCCGGTAAATCTTGGGCTTCAGAATCTGGAGGAAAATCAACCACCGGCACCGGCGCAGGCTCCGGGGCCGGAGTGATCGGTAAAGCGGTGTCGTCGGTCCGGAGCGGTGGAAGAACCGCCTCAGAAGAGGCCGATGCACTCGCGGTAATTTTTGGCGTGGAGTCGGTGGAAGTCGCGGGCCGAGGATGTCGGTCCCGGTCCTTCCGTTTTTTGGAAATATGAGTTGTCGGTTGTTCCGGCGGCATGGTATAGGAGAATTTGTCGCCAAAAAAGTCTTCAGCAAACTCTGCCCAGCGCCTGAGTGTGCGCTTATTGAAGCAAGCACAGGTGGCACAGGCCGAGACGTGGTCTGGGCCAAGGCAGGGGAGGCAGTAAGAATGGAAATCCTTATGAGGTATTTGTTTACCACAAGACAAACAGTTATTAACTTTTTCAGTTTTTTCTGACATCGGCTGAGGCAAGAAAAAGATCCCCAATGGGGTACTTAGCTTTTTTGATGACTTCGGATACGAAACACACAGGAGCTGACCGACCGGCACTTGCGAACTGTTTCTGCTTCGGGCACCGCGCGGCAAGAAAGACGGAGGAAAATGGCGTTGGCTGATACTTTTATACCCCAGCCGCTATGACGTCGGGGAGGAGGCGACATCAGCCGACGTCGGACCCAGACTTTGGAATCCGACCAACCGAGGGCTGCCTGAGGCAGGACAACCCATATGTAAGGACTGCAGTTGCATTCTTGAAGGACATCCAAGTGTTTATAACCCAAAATCACCTGAAGTGGAAAGGGGTCCCTATAATGCCTGGGAAACAGACACATACATATACTCTTGGGAGACCAGCATTTCAACCTAAAGGTGTGTGGCCTGTGACTGCTAAGCAGATGCTGGCCTACACTGTACTAGGTAGATCAAACCTAGGTCAGCGTCTAGATAGCTAAGGCCAGAGTCTGCATTGGAGAAGGTTGAGTAGGACACAATACAGTGAGCAATGGAGGCCATATGGGAACCACTGTTGGTGCTGACACTAGTCTGCACAGGACAGGGAAAAGCTGGATCTCTAAAGGAAGGACAGAAGCCCTGTCTGGAAGACAGCCCAATGCTGAAGGCACCTGCACTGGTTTGGCAATGTTGGAAGGGCTGATATTAGAAAATGGGAACTTAGATGGGTTTCTGGTACCTAATGTGGAGTAGCCATCAAATCACTGAGACCTGTAGAAAAAGGAAGTGTTCACATCAGGTGCATATTTATGACTTTCAAATTATCTTTAGACTGGGTGAACAGAAACTGCCTATCTGTGCTGGAGTACCATGATGGACTTAAGCAAGCTCCACATAAGTGGAAAAATAGGAGACCTCTGGACTGAAGAGGGAAAACAAAAGGCCCACCAAAACTTGAATGTACATAAATAATACTGGAGAAGAGGTCAAGGCATAGAAGACACCATCACTTTTGAAGAGTGAGAAGCAGAAGATGAAGAATTCTCTATCCTAGTTAGCTCAGGTACATCCTGTAGAGGGAGGCATGATTCTTATTCAAACAAATTTAGCCTGTTTAGCTTAAATACTCAGCTGTTTAAACAGACTTAGCCAACTTAACAAAGAAATGCTTCTTAGCAGACTAAACAGACTCAAGTAAACAAAACATGACTGGAGAAGAAGTAGAGCAAGAAAGGGAAAGAAACTATGTCTGTATATGTGGCGCAATCACAGGCCTGATAAAGGCTGAAACTTCCTGTACCTGGCATTCTAACCAGGAGGAACAGAGCTATTTTTCCATCTCCTTATAATGTTCTCATTAAATGTATCACAAGGTTCAGACAGATGGTAAAGACCTACACAATAAACAAACTTGTGACCATTGGTATTAGTGATTTGTTTGCCACAGTGACACTTATTTAGGAAATGAGGCATAATTGCAAAAGAAGGGCAAATGCCCTGCAACCAGGAAAAGAAGTGCTAACCTGCATGGTGTGCCAATGCCTTAATAAAAGGAGACTGAATAAGAAAAAAAAATCCAACAGTAAACTTTACAAAATAAAAAAAAAAGTAAAGAAAATAAAAAGGGGCAAAGTCATCATCCTATACTGACAAAGCAGCAGAAAGCAGAGTAATGTCACATTTTTTTTCTGATATGGTAGTTTAGAAATGAATGCATTTACCAGTAGTAAGAAAAAGTACTGTTTGTACCTACCATAAATGTAGATGTCCGAACTAGATAGCATCTGCAGTCATAACAACTGGGTATTCACAAAATGCCTGGCATCAGTAATCGCCCACTGCAGACTACAGGGAATCCAAATTTATCCATACCTGGACGACTGCCTGCTACAAGGGGACAACAAAAGCAAGCTGACAACAGATTTACAAAGGGTCATTTACTTGCTACAAGCACTGGGATACACAGTCAATTTACAAAAGTCAAGGCTGATACCATCCCAAACAAGGACATTCTTGGGCGCGGAATTGGACACAGTAAAACAAATGGCATTCCTAACTGCAGAAAACAAAAGAACTCCCTCTTTACTTCTTGGCACTAACAAAACAGAACAAGCTAACAGCAAGAAAAGTTCTGCAGGCCTTGGGCTTCATGGCATCATGCATAATCTTGGTTCCACATGCCAGACTGCATATGAGAAAACTACAGTGGTACCTAAAGAATTTATGGTCCCAACACAGGCACAGCCTAGAAGCAGAAATTCCACTAATCCCGTGCCTAAAACAGGAGTTCCTATGGTGGGCTCAAGCATGCCAGTCAATCCCAGGCCTACCCTTTCACAACTATCAAGCAAGCCAAACCATCACAACAGACGCCTCAGACCTAGGATGGGGGGCTCACATGCTGGACAAATGCGCATAAGGATTGTGGGCAGGACCAGCTTCACCTGCACATCAACCTAAAAGAAATGCTGGCAGTAAAACTGGCAATCCAAAAATTCAGACCATTTCTCAAAGAAGGCCATTTGATGATAAGGACAGACAACACCACAGTCATGTGGTACATCAACAAACAGGGAGGCACTCATTCATACCCCCTATGCAGACTGACTTTGGACCTTTGGAACCTGGCACTCAGCTACAACATCCAGTTACAGGCAATATTTGTACCGGGAAAGGAGAACACTCTAGCAGACATGTTAAGCAGAACCATATCGGATGCTCACGAATGGATGCTACACCCGGACATCTTCAAGACCATCGCAAAGAAATGGGGAATGCCACAGATAGATCTATTCGCTTCCCCTCTCAATCACCAGCTCAAAAAATTCTGCACAAGGACATTCCATCCACTTGCATGGAAAGTGGATTCGCTCTCCTTCAGCTGGAAAGGTCTGACAGCATATGCATTCCCACCTCTTCCCTTGATACACAAGGTATTACTAAAAATCAAGGAGGAACGCCCAAGGATAATCCTGATAGCTCCGAACTGGCCAAGACAACACTGGTACCCATTGCTGAGGAGCATGTCTCGGGACAAAATGTGGTCAATACCCTGATGCCTTTGATGTTAACTCAGAACAACTACAGCATCATGCATCCAAGCCTAAAACGTTGCAACTGACTGCATGGAACATCACATAGCAGCAACTAATCCAGATCTTTCCCAAAGGGTTAAAGACATTATCCTTGAAGCCCGCAGACCTTCAACAAGAAGGAACTATGCAGGAAAATGGAAAAGGTTTGTCATTTGGAGTGCTGAAAGAGGAAAAGATGTGTCGAATATAGATATTGCTAACATTCTGGAGTATTTGGCAGAGCTTCTACATACAGGCCTGTCCTATTCCTCCATCAAGATACATGCATCAGCTATTTCAGCAGAATACAGCTTTGATCCACCTGTCTTTTCACATCCTCTACTCAGGCAGTTCCTCAGAGGGATCAAGAATGTAAAACCTCCTAGGAAACCACCATTGCCAGTTTGGGATTTGAACTTTGTGCTAGAAAAGTTGACACTCGCACCTTTTGAACCAGCAGCAACAGCAGACCTACAGCATCTATCATGGAAAACTGCTTTCCTACTGGCAATAACCTCAGCAAGAAGGGTTTCTGAACTTCAGGCCCTAATGGCAGTACAACCCTTCCTAATTTTCCACCAAGATAGAGTGTCCATGAGGACTAATCCTACATTTATGCCTAAGGTGGTATCCAGAGTGTCTTTAAACCAGGCAATCCACCTACCTACCTTCTTCCCCAACCCACAAAACAGAGGGGAAAGAATGCTGCATACCTTGGATGTACATAGACAGCTACGCTACTACCTGGACAGAACAAAAAGTAACAGAAAAACTGACCAGCTTTTTGTAGCCTATGCAACAGGAAGGGAAGGAAAAGCAATTTCCAAACAGACAATCTCCAAATGGATAGGAAATTGCATACGATTCTGTTACTCCTTCCATGGAAAACCAATTCCACAGAACATAAGGCCTCATTCTACAAGGGCAACAGCCACTACCACAGCCTTCTTACGAGGAGTGGCAACCAAGGACATTATTGAGGCGGCTACTTGGACCTCCGTGCATACATTTGCCAAGCATTATAATTTACCTCTGTATTCCAGATCCCGAGCAGGGTTTGCCACTGCTGTACTGCAAGGGATCCTAACCACACCATAATCTATTCTTCCTCCTCCCCTAGTTGGCTATGGTATTCTACCCAGTTGTTATGACTGCAGATGCATCCATGAAGGACATATTCGTGAGCATCCGAGGTGGTTCTGCTTAACATGTCTGCTAGAGTGTTCTCCTTTCCCGGTACAAATATTGCCTGTAACTGGATGTTGTAGCTGAGTGCCAGGTTCCAAAGGTCCAAAGTCAGTCTGCATAGGGGGTATGAATGAGTGCCTCCCTGTTTGTTGATGTACCACATGACTGTGGTGTTGTTTGTCCTTATCATCAAATGGCCTTCTTTGAGAAATGGTCTGAATTTTTGGATTGCCAGTTTTACTGCCAGCATTTCTTTTAGGTTGATGTGCAGGTGAAGCTGGTCCTGCGTCCACAATCCTTGTACGCATTTGTCCAGCATGTGAGCCCCCCATCCTAGGTCTGAGGCGTCTGTTGTGATGGTTTGGCTTGCTTGATAGTTGTGAAAGGGTAGGCCTGGGTTTGACTGGCATGCTTGAGCCCACCATAGGCACTCCGCTGTTTTAGGCACGGGATTAGTGGAATTTCTGCTTCTAGGCTGTGCCTGTGTTGGGACCATAAATTCTTTAGGTACCACTGTAGTTTTCTCATATGCAGTCTGGCATGTGGAACCAAGAATATGCATGATGCCATGAAGCCCAAGGCCTGCAGAACTTTTCTTGCTGTTAGCTTGTTCTGTTTTGTTAGTGCCAAGAAGTAAAGAGGGAGTTCTTTTTGTTTTTCTGCAGTTAGGAATGCCATTTGTTTTACTGTGTCCAATTCCGCGCCCAAGAATGTCCTTGTTTGGGATGGTATCAGCCGTGACTTTTGTAAATTGACTGTGTATCCCAGTGCTTGTAGCAAGTAAATGACCCTTTGTAAATCTGTTGTCAGCTTGCTTTTGTTGTCCCCTTGTAGCAGGCAGTCGTCCAGGTATGGATAAATTTGGATTCCCTGTAGTCTGCAGTGGGCGATTACTGATGCCAGGCATTTTGTGAATACCCAGTTGTTATGACTGCAGATGCATCCATGAAGGACATCGGAGATGGAGGAAACAGGCCAGGGGATCAAAAGCAGGATTAAGTGTAAAAGCAGCCTGGGAAAATTTTAGCCACCAGACTATACACAGAGTTCCAGAGTCCTAAAGGTTACTGGAAGGTCAGTCTCCTTAACAGATGCAATGTTAAAATGGTACAAACCAACCCAAAAGGATTACTTAGTTTTTACAGCAGAAATAGATATGTTATGACCCTTTTCTTGTTTTACTAAATAATTCTTTAATCTGCTTTTGTCTGTGTGTTTCTGTTTGGCCCCACTCTCAGTCACAGGTATTACATTTTTGATACAGAAGGCAGAAAGGCAGTACAGGCTGTACCTAACATGTCATTCTGGAGACAAACCTATTATAAAACAATGCTAACCATTTCGTGCAGAGCCATAGGAAAGATGAGATGGACAGGTTACCTGCTTCATGTCAAACTACTGGAGCAATGATCTGAGTATGCAACCCTTATAAATATAGCTGGACAGTTTACAAGGTGTCATTAAGTGATCACAAAGAGTTTGCAAACTGATAAACCTATTTACCTTGCATCCAAACTTTCTTCAAGTGGACTTGAGCCCATTTGCTCTCACAGTGAAGGTCATCCACAGATCCTAGGGAGAGAGAACATCTGCAGGGGGCAACATTTAAGCAGCCATGAGGGTTGGTTGTGTCTTCACCAGCATCCCAAGTATGAGTGCATTTCTGTATGTCTTGATCCCTTCCCTTAGGTTGGGAACATGCAACAAGCATCACTGTGGGAGCCTACTATGCAACTGCATACTCCCATACATTTGCTTAATGAAGGCTACGGCCATACAGTGGGGCTTGGTGCATTACATACCCTCTCAGACTGCATGCACTGCCCTCTTTTTCTGAAGGCTTAAGTTGCATGTCATCTGCTCTGTCTCTCTTTCTCCCAGGATGGATGGACACTCACATATCTGCCAGCTCTGTCAAGCACTGAGCTGCTAATCGAACTCTGGTTGCCTGGGCTATAGTCAGGGTTTAATCTCTCTGCACGACTGCAGCTCACTCAGGCAGTATTAATCCATCACACACCTTTGAGCCAGTTAAGATGTTAAACCACTGGTAGATAATTTGCAAATCTCACCTTTGAGCCAGTTAAGATGTTAAAACACTGGTAGATATACCTGGCACTGATGCCGAACAATGGCACTTATAAATGTTTTGCTTGGCATTCAGCTGCATACCAGAGGGGAGTATCTTTATTAGTAATATTACAGCCATTTTCTAACAGCCTTCTAGCAAACTTAATCAGATTTAATGGCAGCAATTAATGGCTAATTCAGTGTTTTTAACATATACATGCATATCCAAGTATTGATCATCACTTCACCCTGCCACATTAGTTGTCTGCCTGGTACTTAAACAACTTGCAAAAGCCAAAGTCACAATTTTTTGACATTTTGGTCTGACAATGTTGCCTACCCTTGTGTTAAACTGATGTTCATGGGAAGAAACAGCTTTTCCCAAAATTCAACATTTGTCTGCATTTTCAATCTGTCTACAGAAATCACTATTAAAGATGGTCTGCAGTTAAACACAGAATCTTTGAAAAGTAGAAATCATACTTTAAAATAGTAACACACAAGGAGGACTCTCTCAGTCCTGCTCTGCACAGGGCAAAATGATTAGCACTTCAAAATGACAGTTAAATCATCATTAATGCACTGAATTACGCACTGTTTCCACTTCAAGCCATTGATGATAGTGGCCAAAAATTCAGACTCGAGGTTAAGTTCAGTAAAAATCTGACATCAGTTGTGTACTATTGTAATATAGCTGTTGTACCCTCTGTTCTTTATTTACAAGTTTCTTCAAATTTTAGTTGGAAATGAAGGTTTTCAAGTAGAACAGCATAACTTTACACACGGACATTAAATATCTTTCCAGTGTGTGTCCTGTGTTACAAAACATGTCTTTTCAACAGCTGTGATCTCACTTCTTCTTAGTGGCCCTCTTTCCTTCACCTTTTTTGGGCCTTCCTTTTCCTCTCAGTTTTCTTAGTCGTCTCATTTCTTCTTTAAAATCTTCATGTTCATCCCTGTAAAAATGGATGCAAGAAATTATTAACTTTTAGAAAACAATCATTTATTTGTTACTCTACTGTTAAGATGAGCCAACATTCCAATATAAATCTATTTGAATAAGACTGTAAGGACAGCCAGAGGCTGGTAACTAAGAAAGCACTGAACTCTTATCCATGTTGTTTTGTAATGGCTACTCCATGCAACTAAGTGGTTTATACTGCTGAAAAGGAAGAAAACATACATTTTGCATCTGTTGTTGTAGAGGTAAATCTCCAAATGTACCAGCACTGAAGTACCTTAAATTAGTGTCCTGGATTATGAAAGGCTGGCTGTGGTGAAATATGATTAAGGGGCTGAAGTCACTAATCTCTTTCCCAGGGGGATTACAGGTTAAAAGACTGGTCTATGGTCAATCTGAGGGCCCCTCAGTGACATACTTGGTTGTATGCCCAGATACCCAAAATAGATGTGTGTACATTGTCAGTCATGCACTGGCCACTGCTGCATATGCATTGACTCGGTAACCATATCTAAATATTCATGCACTGCATGAACACGCATGCAGCAATAGCCAATACATGAATGTTACTGTATACACAGTGCCACACATCCATCACTGCATGCTTATTCATGCAATAACCACTGTTTTATGTTCATCCAAGCACTACCCATGGTTACATACACATTTCATGCAGTACATGCCACTATATACTCACTACCATGTATCCATAGCTGCATTCTCATTCATCCACTAGCCACCAAAGCATACCAAGTCATGCACTGCATGTCACTGTACATTCGCTACCATGCATCCATTACTGCATACTCATTCATGCACTGCATATCACTGTATGTTCATTACAGTGCATCCATCATTGCATGCTCATTCATGCACTACCCACTGCTGCATATTCATTCAAGAAGAGCATGTTACTGTAGCTGTGTATGCCAACCATCCCCTTCTAAATAGAAGGCAATCAGTCTAAAGACTGTTACAAGCCTAGCCAACAACCAGAGGTCAGAATCATACCCTGTACCTTGTAATTGTGAGGTGAAGAGAAGCCGTACATACTAAGCAGTCTACAGGCTATACTATATGGATAACCAATAATCAGTCTGTGACCAAAGGTGAGAATCAAACCCTGTACCTTGTGTAAATACCTAGGCTTAGCCATTAAGCAATCCCCTGTATTTTCATTACAGTACACCAATCGCTGCATGCTCATTTATGTGCTACCTACTGCTGCATATTCCACAGTGCATCTATTGCTGCATACTCATTCATGCACTACCCATTGTTGCATACACATTCATGTACTACATGTAAATGTATGCTCACTACATTCTTTCTCATTCATGGACTACCCATTGCTGCATATTCATTCATGAAGTGCATGTCACTGTATACACACTACAGTGACCTATTGCTGCATGCTCATTCATATACTACCCATTGTTGCCTACTCTTTCGTGCACTGCATATCACTGTATACTCACTACAGTACATCCAACACTGAATACTGTACTGCACTATCCACTGATGACTGCATGCCACTGTATACTTACTACAGTGTATCCAATGCTGTGTGCTCATGCATGCACTACTCACTGCTGCATACTTATTCATGCGGTGCATATCACTGTATACTCACTAAAGTGCATCCATCACTGCATGCTCATTCATGAACTACACAATGCTGCATACACATTCATATAGGGCATGTCACTGTATCATGACTACAGTTCATCTAATGCTGCATGCTCATTCATGTACTACATGTCACTGTATACTGCCTTGTTGCCTGCCCTACATTTGTTCTGAGTGATCCTAAATAAGTAGCTGTCGTAAGTGTATACTTTGCCTTTTGTACAACCTAAAGGTTGCCTCTTTACTCTGGCCAAATTTTTTTTAATAACTTTAAGAAATCTGGACTTTCTGCATTGTTTGGCTATGGCTTGAATTTCCAAATGAGATAAATAGTTGCACTGAACTTTCTGATGCTTTCAACTCTATATGCAATAAGTTCCCATGTTAAACTGCTGATTTTGTGCAGTCTGTGGAACATTTGTTATCTTTTTTTAGCAGACAGTGAAAATGTATGTCTTATCAATTTCCACCAAAGTTCCCAAAATATTTATTTTTATTTATTTATTTAACATTTGCTTAACAGGGAAGTCCAACTGGGCCAGTAGCCAATTTTCAGCGGATCCAAAATATCTTTGGAATTTGGATGGACTTGAAACACACTAGAGGCCATGTGATCAGAATTATGATGAAGGGTGGCACAACCTCATTAGAAGTCTTTTATGTCATAGAACTAAGGATTTTACCTCTCTAGCATCTCTTATTCAGTTGAACTAAAAGCACATGGAAAGTATTTGCAGTTACCTTTTAAATGGTGGACCTGTTTCTCTGAAAAGATTACACAGGGAGTATAAGGTTCGACTTTAGCAACTTCTTACTTATCAAATTCTTTTGCTTTGTACTTTCTAGGACACACTGCATGCAACTATAAACTTTTCTTCTGGAAGTGTTTTTGGTGTTTTGTATACTAAGGCTGATGCATTAGCATGGCATAGGCAATCTTAAATGAAAATAAACCATACAGACAATCTCAGTTGCAAACAATATACATTTCAAATCATGTTGACACAAGTGTAGCTGCAAGCATTACACATCACTTATAATACATCCAGCCATTGTCAGTCACTCACTCATTCAGTTCCTGCCTTCTTTAAAACCTCGTTCCTTCTCTGCATGTATTAATCCTACACTTTGCATTTTTTCCTATGTAATTTTCTCCTACCCTTTTCTAAAGATTATTCTACGATTACTGTTACTCTCCTTAAAGGTATGCATCCAAAATGCCAGTCTGTCCTTGTTTTTTTGAGCATCATAATCACTTATCACTTTGTATTATAGTTTTCTGCTTGTGCTATGTTTAGGAGCCTTAACTGTGTTCTTCTGAAATATCCCTTCAAAATTGGGTAATCCCAATCCACCCTGTTCTATTGGAAGAATAAGCTTATCCCACTTGACTATTGCCGTCTTCCCCTCCCAGATAAACTCCCTCAGCTCTTTATTAATTGTTATCCACAACTACCCCTCTGGTAGACAAAAATATGCCTGACCTGTGTAAGAGACTTTTTGTAATTTTACTTTCGACTTTTCCCAGTTAGGGGTCGCCACAGCGGAACTCCAGTCCGCTAATGATTGACAGTAGATTTTTACGGTGCCGAAGTGCCAGCTCAACGCCCAACCTTCAACGAAGGCATGCCCATTCACGCATGTCTTTCGAATGCTACATGACCGTGGGGAGTACATGCAGACTCCACACAGAAGGCGCTCCAGCCGAGAATTGAATGGGAGAATCCCTTGCTGTAAGGCGACAATGCTACCGCTGCACCACCATGGCTTTGACCTGTGTAAGAGAATAAAGGGACTAAAAACATTGTAGCTTACTACTGATATCCATATAACAAGAGCTTCCATTTTCTCAGTTTTTGTATTATACTTTGTTTAGTCTCTTCCCACCTATCTTTAGCAGCCACACCAGTATCATTTTTAATCCATACTCCTAAATACTTCATTTTATCATATCCCCATAGGTATGGATATTGCTGAACCAATTTGTATGTGGGTACATAATTTACCTCTATTGCCTTTGTTTTAGCTTCATTAATTTTGTATCCCAAAAAGATTTGAAGCTGTCTCAGTATGTTCCACAGCACTGTAATGTTCCTTTCTGGTTTTGGCAGGTATAAAATAATATCATCTGCAAAGAAAGCCAGCTTTTCTTGACTAGCATACCAATTATATCCTTGAATTTCTGAGTCCCTTATTTTCTTTGCTAATGGTTCTAAATATAATGCAAATAACAAAGGGAAAGAGGGGACACCCCTGCTTGGTTCTTCTGCTCAAGCAGAGATTATTAGTGAGGACCCTATCCACTTCATTTTTCACCTCTGATCCCTCAAATATCCTCCTAATCAACTTTAAATTTTTATAAGGGAATATAAATGCTTCAGTCCAAATAAATTCTTGGCATTTTCCCATTCTGTCATCTTTCCCCCTGTAGTTATTTGCTCCCAATACCTTGGTTCCTTTGCTAGTTTTCTACAATAAATTCCAGCCGCCTCTTGGCTATTGTCTATATCCCTAATTGCAGTCATCCCTGTGCTTTTCAGTCCCCTGCAAGTTTAACAAAGTCCAAAGAAGTCCAATATTTCCAGAGTTTCTTGTTCTGTTATGTTTCAGAAAGTACAGTTGTGTACACTTACCATAAATGTAGACGTTCGAATGTATTCACTGTTGCAGTCATCACATCTGGGTTTATCCCTGTCAGGGTAGCCCTCAGCCGGCCCAAATACCAGAGACTTAGTATTTCTGCATCAGTTGCTGTCGCTGAGGACTGACGTCAGGTCGTCAGTAGTATAAAGTAAGGCAGCTGACGCCATTACATCAGTTTTTCTTGCCCTAACCTGTCAGGAGCCCCCAAGGAGGAGGCCAGGCTCTGGCGGAAGAACCCCGCCAGTGGAAAATAAATACCACTATGTCCCTTGTAAGGAAAGGAAAACAATAAGGAATAATGGTAATGAAAGGATAAAGAGAAGAAAGGGGGTTGGATGGAGGGAAACCAGGACTGCAACAGTGAATACAATCGAACATCTACAATTATGGTAAGTATACACAACTGTACTATTTTCTTCATGTTTCACTGTTGCAGTCATCATATTTGGGTTGATTCCCAAAGCTGAGGAAATGGGTGGAGGCAGTCAAGGAAACTAGGGGCTGGCTAGGATGCCCTGCAAGACTGTGTGAGAACTCCTATGCTGTCTACTGTACTAACTAGTTTATGTATTTTATGTGTGACATTGACAGACTGTATATTTTCTTGAATTTGCTCTAAAATGGAGCTTTGATAAGAAGCTATGTAGGCCAACCAGTCCAATGCCCTAATTTCTAGCTTTTTAAATTTGTAAACGTTTGTATATCCTAGTTAACTAGAAATCTTAAATATGTGTCCAACAGGACTGAGACTACTCTTTCCCTTTTAGGCAAAAGTTGATAAAGACAGTAGCAGAATTTATATAAATCATGTCTATCAAATGGAGAGTTAACCAACCTCTCTTTTTTTTTGGGGGGGGGGTGCTGCAAACTGAGAATAAGGAGAGTGGCTGGCTTCAGCACATGTTTAAAAATAGGAACCATCCACTCTGCATCTGGATGCTTCATCATTTCCATGGAGATGGAAGATTACTTACAGGCCAGCCAAAAAACTCTTGCATGAATCTTAAAGTTTCCATAAAAAAAATTATCTTCTGGTGTTGAATTAAGGACTAGGAAGTAGAAATGTCCTTAACAAAATCCTAGGAAAGAGGAGAGTGACTGTCTGATACAGAAATCTTCCTTCACTTGTATCTCAGCTGTTTATCCATAGACCGATGTCAGTTTAGTAAAGGTATAAAAGAAGGCCAATGTTATTTTAATGCAACTTTTCTGTGCTTAACTGAAATACTCAAGTAAAAAAAAAAATTACACTTGAAGGAAGGCTGAAAAAAGTTACATGATATAGATGGCATTATAGCTGGCCTAGGCTAAGGAAACAACACCTCTGTGTTGTTCCTTCTCGAGACATATCTCTCGATCTTACATGACCACAGGGGACATCAGTGTAATTGCCAATGAAGGTGGTGCTAAGGATGAGGATGGTAAGAATAACCACCATATTTCAAACTACAATTCTGCATCTCTGCCATGGAAGTCATTTGTAACATGGTATTCTCAAAAATTAGTTTTTGTCATATCACTAGACTGCCTTAAAGAAAAAAAGGTAGGGAATATAACTGCATATATCTTAAAAAAAATCAGACTACAGCCTACTAAGTAAGAAGCTGCAGTGCAGCTAGAACTGTCCCAAAAGACCAGATGCTTGGTATAAATAGTCCTGCTATTTTTTTTAATATGGTAGACAAATGAGGAAACCAAACAGACAGAATACTTTAACTCTGAAGCAGTTCATAAGAACTAAAAAAAAAGTTGCATTATTAAAAAATTTTGAAGTATGTAAAAAATAAGTTTCATATTTGGGGAGAGTAGCCTATGTACTTATCTTGGTGGCACAAAGGGATAAAACACTGACAGAATCCCAGATTACCTGAATTCAAATGGTGACAGGTGCTCCAGGGTAGGAGGATGTCAAATGAGCGGCAATGGGTATGCATCCTGGAGTGAGGTTGCTACTGATACTTCAGTGCTAAGGGTGAAGGCCTGGGAAAAATGTCAGCAGGAGCGACAATGGCCCTAGTCTTGGCATGCAAAGGAGTTTACATGCTCAAATAATGTGCACTAGTAGTTCTCATAGTAATGTAGGTGCTCATGTCACCAACAGTGGCAGGGTTAGGGCTTAAACACAAATATCCTCAATGCCTGCACCTTTGAATGGGGCTGAGGAGACGAGTAATGTTCATGGCTGCCTGGATGATGATCTCCTCTGAGCAGCTGACAATCTACACTACTACTGTACTGTAATCTACAGTACTACTGGATACATCGCCAGTATGGGACAGCGATGGACTGAGTCTCATGAGAGGAAGCCTGATGGTCAGCACACACAGTGGCTAAAAGCATAAAGAAAAAAAAGCAGCCAATGACATGCTCTGTGTAGTGCTCGGGTTAACTTTTAAATAAACCATTGGAATATTTTCTCTCTCCATGTGGGTGTGTACTTATACACACACAACTGAAAGAGGCACCAGTTTGTGCAAAAGCACAGATCTCACTGATCATCTGCAAGGTAAACCAAAATAACACCACAAATGGCTTCTGGTTAAAAAAAAAACTCCAGCACCTTTTAATATTCTCCACTGTATATGGACAGAACTATACAGCCTCTTTAGCAAATGGGCTTTTCACAAAAACTCCCAGACTGTAGGCCTCCATTGAGATTCTAATAACAGCTCTGTACTGCACTCTAAATTGGCCCTAGGTGTGAGTGCGTGTGTGTGTGCCTTCTGTGAAAGGTTGGGCACCGGGCTGGCAAATCGACACTGTAAAACTCCACTGCCAATCATGAGCGGACAGGTGATCCGCTGTGGCGACCCCTAACCGGGAAAAGCCGAAAGAAGAAGAAGACTGCAGGAAACTCCCTCATGCACACCCCACAGCTAAGATCTGACTCAGCTGTTACATTCTACACCTCCAGGAATTTCAGATAAGCTCCTGCCTACTTATTCTCTTTTGAACCTCCAAATGAATATTTAGCTTCCTGGTGTGCTGTTTGCAGGCCCCCTTACATATATAGCAGAGACAGGCAATTATTGTTTCAATGGCTAGCTAATACAGTAATTTTCTGACTAAAGCTCTATGACAATTTCTCACACACAAGTCATTTGCCCTAAATTTAAAGACACTACATATTTTCCAAACTCAATATGTTACAAGAGATAGATGCAACTACATACATACATATATACATCTAGAATTAAACCATCAACAAGAAACTTGTTGAAATAAATCCATTAAAAGCGCAGTCATAATAATGTAACACTTTACATCTTAGCAGAAATGACAGCACAACAAAGCAAATCCCCTACATCCTTCTTACTTACATGTACTAACTCCATGATCGCATAACCTCAGAGACCAGAGAAAGGTCCACACACAGTAAATCACTGCCTGTGTCACATCAGTTCGCACTGACAGTGATTCCTATTATTCCACTCTACTACTGTAATTGACAACACATTTGACTATAGCATACAATAAGCTTCATAGCTGGAAAAAAACACCTACTTTACACAGTGTACAATATGCACATTTGATAGCTTCCATGGTCTCATAAAAACAAGTGTGTGTGTATTGTGCATGCTCGCATGTACATACATATATACAGTGGATATAAAAAGTGTGCATACCCCTGTTAAAATGCCAGGTTTTTGTGATATAAAAAAATGAGACCAGAATAAATCACTTCAAAACTTTTCCCACCTTTAATGTGACCTATAACCTGTACCAATTCAATTGAAAAACAAACAAATATGTTAGGGGAAAATATAAAAAAAAATAAAAAACATACAATAAGCTGGTTGCATAAGTGTACACACCCTTAAACTAATACTTTGTTGAAGCACCTTTTGATTTAATTTCAGCATTCAGTCTTCTTGGGTACACACCTGTCATCAATTAAAGAGAGATTGATTAACCCCAAATAAAGTTCAGCTGTCCTAGTAGGATTTTCCTGACATTTACTCAGTTGCCTGCTACAGCAAAAGCCATGGTTCTCAGAGAGCTTACAAAGCATCAAAGGGATCTCACTGTTGAAAGATATCAGTCAGGAGAAGGGTACAAAAAAATGTCCACAGCATTGGATACACCATGGAACACAGTGAAGATGATGATCAAAAAGTGGAGAAAATACAGGACAACAGTGATGTTGCAAAGAACTAGACATCCCTCCAAAATTGATGAAAAGACAAGACAAAAACTGGTCAGGGAGGCTGCCAAGTGACCTACAGCAACACTGAAGGAGCTGCAGGAATTTCTGGCAAGTACTGGTTGTGTACTACATGTGACAACAATCTCTTGTATTCTCCATGTCTGGACTGTGGGGTAGGGTTGCAGACAGGAAGCCTTTTCTTACACAGAAAAACATCCAGGCCCAGCTAAAATTTGCAAAACAATACATCAAGTCTCCCAAAAGCATGTGGGAAAATGTGCTCTGGTCTGATGAGAACAAGATTATACTTTCTGGCCACAATTCCAAAAGGTAAGTTTGGCGCAAAAACAACACTTTGCATCACCAAAAGAACACCATCCCCACCGTGAAGCATGGTGGTGGCAGTATCATGCTTTGGGGTTGCTTTTCTTCAGCTGGAACTGGGACTTTAGTCGGGGTGTAGGGAATTATGAACAGTTCCAAATACCAGTCACTTTTGGCCCAAAACCTTCAGGCGTCTGCTAGAAAGATGAAGAGGGATTTCACCTTTCATCACGACAATGACCCCAAGCATACATCCAAATCAACAAAAGAATGGCTTCAACAGAAGAAAATTAAAGTTTTGGAATGGCCCAGCAACAGCCAAGACCTAAGTCCAACAGAAAATCTGTGGGGTGAACTGAAAAGGGCTCTGCACAAGAGATGCCCTCGCAAATCTGACAGATTTGGAGTGCTTTTGCAAGGAAGAGTAGACAAATATTGCCAAATCAAGATGTGCCATGCTGATAGACTCCTACCCAAGAGGACTGAATGCTGTAATTAAATCAAAAGGTGCTTCAACAAAGTATTACTTTAAGGGTGTGCACACTTATGCAACCAGCGTATTGTATGTTTTTTTATTTTTTTCCCTTACAGATTTGTTTTTCAGTTGAATTGTACAGATTATAGGTCACATTAATGGTGGGAAAAGTTTTGAAATTATTTACTGTGGTCTAATTTTTTTACATCACAAAAACCTGGCATTTTAACAGGGGTGTGTACACTTACTTTTTCATTGCACTGATATATATATATATATATATATATATATTTGCCCCCTTCCTGAGTTCTTATTCTTTTGCATGTTTGTCACACTTAAATGTTTCAGCTCATCAAACACATGCAAATATTAGACAAAGACAACCCAAGTAAACACAAAGTGCAGGTTTTAAGTGATGATTTTATTTATTCAGGGAAAAAAAACTATCCAAACCTACATGGCCCTATGTGAAAAAGTAATTGCCCCCTAAACCTAATAACCGGCTGTGCCACCCTTAGCAGCAACAACTGCAATCAAACGTTTGCGATAACTGGCAATGAGTCTTTCACATCGCTGTTGAGGAATTTCGGCCCACTCTTTGCAGAATTGCTTTAATTCAGACATACTGGAGGGTTTCAGAGCATGAACCGCCTTTTTAAGGTCATGCCACAGCATCAAAATTGGATTCAAGTCTGGACTTTGACTAGGCCACTCCAAAACCTTCATTTTGTTTTTTTTAAGCCATTTAGAAGTGAACTTGCTGGTGTGTTTTGGATCATTGTCCTGCTGCAGAACCCAAGTGCGCTTCAGCTTGAGGTCACAGACTGATGGCCAGACATTCTCCTTCAGCAATTTTTGGTAGGGAGCAGAATTCATGGTTCCATCAATCACAGCAAGTCATTCAGGTTCAGAAGCAACAAAGCAGCCCCAGACCATCACACTACCACCACCATGTTTGACTGCTGGCATGATGTTCTTTTTCTGAAATGCTGTGTGACTTTTATGCCAGTTGTAACGGGACGCACACCCCCAAAAAGTTCAACTTTTGTTTCATCAGTCCACAGAATATTTTCCCAAAAGTCTTTGGGATCATCAAGATGTTTTTTGGCAAAAGTGAGACGAGCCTTTATATTCTTTTTGGTCAGCAGTGGTTTTCGCCTTGGAACTCTGCCATGCATGCCATTTTTGCCCAGTCTCGTTGTTATGGTTGAGTCATGAACACTGACCTTAACTGAGGCAAGTGAGGCCTACAGTTCTTTAAATGTTGTTCTGGGTTTTTTTGTGACCTCTTGGATGAGTCATCACTGCACTCTTGGGGTAATTTTTGTAGGCCGGCCACTCCTGGGGAGGTTCACCACTATTCCATGTTTTCCTCCCATTTGTGGATAACGGCTCTCACCATGGTTCACGGAGTCCCAAAGCTTTAGAAATGGCTTTGTAACCTTTTCCAGACTGATACATTTGTCAGTTGCTTTTTTCTCATCTGTTACGGAATTTCTTTAGATTGCAGCATGATGTCTTCCTTTTTGGGATCTTTTGACCTACTTCACTTTGTCTGACAGGTTCTATTTAAGTGATCTCTTGATTCAACAGGTTTGGCAGTAATCAGGCCTGGGTGTGAGTAGTGAAATTGAACTCAGCTTTCCCAAAAATGTGATTAACCACAGTTATTTCATGATTTAACAAGGGGGGGGGGGGTTACTTTTTCACAAAGGGCCATGTAGGTTTATATATATATATATATATATATATATATATATATATATATATATATATATATACACACACACACACACATATATATATATATATATATATATATATATATATATATATATATATATACATACACGCCCCCTACCCATCTGTCTATACTTCGATACAGGCTCATGTGTGCGTGTGCACACACACACAATAGGATATCATATCTTTACTACTAATGAGCAAAGCTATTATGATTTGCATGTTATCTGCTACAGATTTCTTCAATAAAATCAGTCTGGAATATAGACGTCAGATGTTAACATCTCTTGCTTCTATCTTTTATTTATGAAGCATACCTCTCAAATGTCCCTGATTTTGACTGAAATTTTAGCTCTGTCCCTCTTAATCCCTCCTAAAACTGATAATATTTGGAGGAAAAGTGGTGAATTACACTTAGTAAATAGTGACAATAATTAAGAGTTGTGGGCTTCTTTAACTTCAAATGATGGAAATGAATTCACCTTCTCTTAATTCTGTCAATGTCTCAAGTTAATAGTACTAATATTTTAAAAGTGTTCCCGATTTTGTCCCTGATTGGTTAAGAGCTATGTTATGAAGCCTCCTGACATAACAAGCAGGTATAGAACATACCTGATGCTTAATTCTATGCCGTCTGTTTGCCAATGGCATTCACGTAATTGAAACTGCAGGAGGACATCTGCATGAGCTGGAGCTACGAGTATTGTACTCGCACATAATTTGATAGTTTGCATATTTTAGTGCACAAATTAATGGGAATACAGGTAAACCCTCAGACAGAGAAATAATTCAACCACTCTTGTATAAGTGTGTACTGGACACTTCAATAGCTGGACACTGATAAAGGATGTCAGGGAAGTTCAATACTGAAACAGGTAACAGCTGCATCATATGGGTTCTGGAGCAATGGACACTTGGGTGGCTACAATGAAACCTTTACTAAAATGATGTTATGGTTTATGAAAAGCAATCCTGGGTGGACAAAGATTAAAAATTCACACATTTTTATGACTATTGTCCATACAGTTACTGCCTGTCCAGAGCCCAAATCTTTACTTAGTTTCTGTTTAGAACTGTAACAGACTGATGAACAAGAAAAGACTGAATCCAAAAAACTGAGTGCAGAATGTGTAATATAAAAGGAAAATGCACTTTTGCTGGGGGAAGACCTCCCCACATATCTCCACTACCTACTTCAGAATTCAAAGTCATTAGCCTTCTGGAAAAGGGTATTAAAATTTCCCCAGATTGTGCAACTATGTTTTTTTAAACATCTTTATTGAATCATTACATTTTAAAATGGGACAAGAGTAAAAATATATTAATAGAAAAGAAAACAAGTCATATTATCATTTTCCATTATTACTTTCATGCAATATATCTGTTTTCTTTTTAAACAGTTTTCATTCACTCACTGACTGAGTCTTTCGGCTTTTCCCGGTTAGGGGTCGCCACAGCAGAACTCCGGTCCACTAATGATTGGCAGTAGATTTTTACGTGCTGAGTTGCCAACCCTGATGCACAACCTTCATTGAAGGCACGCCCATTCACGCATGTCTCCACACAGAAGACGCTCTAGCTGAGAATCGAACAGGACGTCTTATTGTGAGGTGACAACGCTACCGCAGCATTCACTCAGATAGTACATAAACTGATCAATTCATGCCTTTCCTTAAATTCACTGCATGTATCACTCCTGCAGTACCCATTGTTTTCATTTAAATTGCTTCTTCCTTTTTCTTAAGAGACTTCCTCAAGTTATTTTATTGCATGTATAATATTCAATACTTAAATTACAGTTGGTTTAGATTTTTATTTCCTAGCAACTGCTGATCTGCAGCCAATAGCATTAAACTTAGTTAGGCCTTACTAAGTTCTAGGCAATTCAGATCCTGTATTCCAGCTCAAAAGACTAGTTTTCATAATTACAACTTGCTCCCCAACATTTCTGACAAAGTACTCTGTAGGAAATTTTTAAAATGTGCTAGCTGATTACATTCCAAAAAATATAACCCCAATTGTCTCTCTCTTTCCCATCACACCACCTGCATTTACTGCTTGCAAGAGGAAAAATTCTCCAAACTCTACTTGAGGTATAAAAAATACCTATGCAAATACTTTGATTCAAAATCCTAAACCTTTTAGACTTTGTTGAATATTTGGGAATCAAAACTATGGTCCTCCCATTGCTCCTTTGCAAATTACCTGTCCATTCTCTCTTCAAAATCTTTACATTTGTTTACCGGGAATGTCCGACTGGGCCAGGAGCTCATTTTCAGAGGAGGCCCGGGAAGAAAAGTTCCACATACAAAACATTACATAATACATAGAGAACATACCTGACAAAACCTAATAAGAGAAAGTAAGTAGTTAATGTCAATGTATAAAACGTGGTATTACTCAAAGAAATACAATGCATGGGGATAAAACGCAGAATCATAACAAAGTGGAATAAATGTTACTAATGCATAGAGTCATCCTACCAGTTATACAATACATTTAGTTATGTCATAAGCAGGTATTGAGATTATATCCTGAGAATTGGCAGTTGTTTTTAGATATTTTACTAGCAGTAAAGGGAAAAAGGCCAAGGGCAAGTATAGATATTAAGATATTATGTGGAATGTGCTGTATGTTCTACTAATTAACAATGTTTAACAGCAACTTCTGTTCTAAACTCCTCTAAAAACTCTTCTAGAGCTGCTATTTCAATTAACACTCATCTCTCACTTTCCCTATACTCTGATGATATTCCCTAGTCCGCACTTTTGTTGGTTTCATCCCAAACAATTACCTTTTCCTTTCCCTTTCTAGTGATTTGCTTCCAGTACCTTGGTTCTTTTTCCAGTTTTCTCCAGTAAATGCCAGCCCCATCTTGCTGATTTTCTATACCCCAAAATGTAGTCATCACTACTAGCAAAATATCCTTTTTATACTCCTGTGTAGGCTTAGTTCTTAGAATACATTATGCTATTTTATTAACATAATTGTATGCATGGCTGATGTTATTCTTGTTAAGGACCTGCATCCAGAATTCCACTCTCTCCTTATCTCTTGAACTTCCCCTTTATTTCTTCATCATCATCATCTCTTTTCACTTTGATCTACAATTGTTTGTGTTCTGTTTATGAGTCTTACCTGCACAATTCTAAAGTATTCCTTCAAGTCAAGTAATCCTAATTCATCTTGCTTTATGGGGAGGATCAACTTATCCCACTAACCATTTCCTTCTTCCCCAACCAGATAAATTCCTTCAACCTCATTTATTAATTATTATCACCTTTAGTTGATAATTGACAACACACCGTAGTCAGGGACTTAGGGACACACACACAGAAAGTAATCTAGTCTTTGACCATCACCTGCCTACAGTAGTGAGAAAATCATTCTATTCTGTGCAACATATAAACAAAGGTAGACCATCTAGGTCCAAGGGAGTCATTGTTCCACTGTATTCAGCATTCATCAGACCTATCAATGAGTACAGTACCCCCCTATGGTATGTACCTAACCAGGCACATCCAACAACTGACATGTCCACAGATGTTCCTCACTGAATACGGGGCATAAGTAACATGTCATATCTACCTCAAGGATCTATTCCTGTACTCAGTCTCCTATAGACTGTTGAGGGGAGAGTTATGCCTGGCATACAAGGCACTGTCAGACCCACCCTGATGGACCTTCTGCATATCCGCAAAACAAAAGCACCAGAATTACCCATTCTAAAGACTTAACCTTGCTTGTGATATAAATAGGACCTGCTGGAGAAACACGTACGTATCCCAGAGACTACCCTTTCTATGGAACAGGCTTCCCATCCATGTAAAGCAGAGTTCCTCCCTAACCCAATTCAAGTGCAACTTGGACAACTGGATGGGGAATAGGAAATTCATCCCTGGTTTGGCACATATGTCTTTAATGGATGCAGGCAGCCTGCACATGGTTAATCTCCCAGGCCACTGCTTGTAAATGTTTCATCTCCCAAGATCCTGTTTACACTTATCAAGGGTAAGAGAAAGTACAGTTGCGTACACTTACCATAAATGTAGATGTTCAGGTGTATTCACTGTTGCAGTCATTACTTTTCGGTTATCTGCTTGCAGGTAGCCCTCAGTTAGCCTGATTATCAAAGTCTTGGGTCCTGCGTCAGCTGCCGTCTCATCTTCCATGACGTCAGGTAGTCAGGGGTATAAAGCATGCAGCCGACGCCATTACATCAGTTTTTCTTGTCCCAGATGTCAGGTGCCCCCATAATGGGAAGCAATTATATACAAGATTACACCTCCAACAAAAAGCAAATACACCAGAAAGCTTTAAGCATAGTAAGCAAGAATAGAGGTATAGTCAATAGAAGTCAGGGGGCTGGAAGGAGGGTAACCAGGACTGCAACAGTGAATACACTCGAACATCTACATTTATGGTAAGTGTACACAACTGTACTATGTTCTTCATGTTTCACTGTTGCAGTCATTACATTTGGGTAGATTCCCAAAGTTAAGGAAGGGAGAAGGCAATTAGATAGCATTAGGACCAGCTATAAGGCCCTGCAAGACTGCAGTGGCAAAACCAGCTCTGGATTTAGAAAAAAATTGGCAAGTGGTAATGCTTGGTGAAGGTATGTATAGAACTCCAGGTAGCAGCTTCTAGGATGTCCCTGGTAGGGACACCTCTTAGAAAGGCTGTAGAGATAGATGCAGCCCTGGTTGAATGTGGTCTTATCCCCTGTGAGGTAGGTTTTCCATGGTGCTTGTAGCAGAAATGAATGCAATGGCCTATCCACTTAGAAATTGTTTGTTTTGAAATGGCCTTCCCCTGTGCCCCTGCAGCAAATGCAACCAGCAGCTGCTCAGATTTCCTGAGAGGCTTAGTCCTGTCCAAGTAAAATCTAAGTTGTCTGTGCATGGCCAAGGAGTGCAGTATACGTTCCCCTTTGTTCTGTGGATTAGAAAAGAAGGTTGGCAAATGAATGGACTGATTAAGGGTCACATTGGATACCACCTTGGGCATAAAGGAGGGATTGGTCCTGAGGGACACCCTGTCCGCATGAAATATGATGAAAAGCTCCACTGCCATGAGGGCCTGTAATTCAGACACCCTTCTTGCTGAAGTGATGGCTAAGGGGAAGGCTGTTTTCCAAGAAAGGAATTTCAACTCTGCATTTGCAGCTGGCTCAAAGGGAGGTAGAGTGAGCTTTTCCAATACAAATTTAAGGTCCCAGGCAAGAGTAGGGGTTATCCTGGGTGGTCTTAAATTTTTAGCCCCCCTGAGGAATTGCTTCAGCAGTGGATGAGAAAAGAGGGGTGGCTCTGTATTATAATGAGCTGAAATGGCCGAGACATGAATTTTGATGGAAGAAAAGGAAAGGCCCTTGTGAAGCATCTCAGTTAAGTATTGAAGAATGTGCGGTAGATTGGGCGCAGTTGTGTCCATCCCCTGTGTTTGGCTCCAGGAACAGAATCTCTTCCATTTTTCAGCATAGGATTTTCTAGTACTAGACCTCATTGCCCTACAGAATGACATCCATCACTTGCTTACTGAGGGATGGTAATGGAGAGATCATGTAATTAGCCAGGCTGCAAGGTTCAGTGTTTGAAGCTGTGGGTGCAGAATCTGGCCCTCCTGCTGGGACAGCAGGGCAGGGGTCTGAGGCAGGTGCCACATTTTCAGAAATGACACACTGCACAAGAGGGGGGTACCAGTGCTGGCATGGCCAGTCTGGTGCAATAAGTTGTCCTTGGTTTGTCCTATTTGATCTTTAGTAGCACTTTGGAGAGGAGAGGCAGAGGGGAATATGCAGAAACTGATTTTTTCCAGCTGAAGGACAGGGCATCCACTTTCCAAGCTTGTCTGTGGGGAGTCCTTGTGCAGAATCTGTCCAATTGGTAGTTCTGAGGGGAGGCAAACAGGTCTATCTCTGGGCTCCCCCATTTGTTTCTCAAAATGTTGAATATCTTTGGTTCCAGTTTCCACTCGTGTGAGTCCATGAGATTTCTGCTTAGGTCATCTGCCAGTGTATTTAGCTTGCCTGGCAGGAATTGAGCTTGTAGGTGCACTTGGTAGCTCAAGGCTGTGTTCCACAGAGCCATGGCTAGTCTACAGAGAGGGTATGAGCGGGTTCCCCCCTGCTTGTTTATGCACCACCTAACAGTGGTGTTGTCCGTCTTTACCAATAATTGTCCTGGAATAATGTGGTCCTTGAAGGCTGTCAGAGCATTCTGTACAGCTAACGTTTAATTTTGATTGATATGCAGCTGCATTTGACTCAGGTTCCATTTGCCCTGAATGCACTGCCCTGCCAAGTGAGCCCCCCATGCACAGTCTGATGCGTCTGTTGTTAGGGTTTGGGCGGCAGGGGTTAGAGTGAATGGCAGTCCCTTGTTTTGGTGGCAGGCCTCTGTCCTCCAAAGGAACTCTGTCTTAAGACAAGGTATGATAGGAATCATTGATTCTAGGTCCTGAGAATGTTGACACCATAGGCTTTTTAGATACCATTGTAGTTTCCTCATATGCAGTCTTGCATATGGAATTAGTAGAATGCAAGAGGCCATGAACCCCAGGGTTAGCAGTATTTTCCTTGCAGATAGTTGAGTCTTTGTGGCCAGTAGTTTGAAGTAGGCTGTCAAATGAACTTGTTTCTCTGGTGTGAGGTATGCCATCTGGGAAGTTGTATTCAAGCTTGCTCCCAGGAATACAATTTGTTGGCAGGGTACTAGATGTGATTTCTTTTCATTTGTGGTGTACCCCAGATAAGTTAGTAATTTCTTTACAAATAGGTTCATAGGTTCATACTAGGCTATCTGCCCTAGGGCATTTATAAGCCTAGCCAGAGTGTGTTTGGCTTTCGCCACCCATTTTAAATTAATTTTGCTATGCCCTTTTTCGAGGTTAGTATACTGTGCCTCTGTCTAACAGTGACACAGAAGTGATACCTGGGGTAAACCTACGATCTTCCATCCACAAATCAAGATTCCTCTTGAAGAGAGTCAATGAGGGACTCTGCCTAACCTGGACTGGGATTTTATTCCAGAGTGAAGGGAACCTCTGGGTTATGAATCTGTCCCTCCAGCATGTCCTATTTATTTCAGTGCTGAGGTTCAAGTCTCTCGAGCCAGAGCTCGATGGGATTTGGATTTTCTGAGGTGCAGCATGTCCATTAATTCCGGGTTGGACATGGCTTTATACGTCAGGCACAGATCGCCTCTGAGCAAGCGGTATGCGACTGAGTAGAGCTGGAGTTTCTTTAACCGGGCAGCATATGGCATCTGTTTGAGCCCTTTGATCCTCTTGGTGAGGTACTTTTGGGGTCTTTCCAGTTGCTGCAGGTGTCTGGTAAGGTACATCCCAAAAGGGGCATTGTACTCAATTATGGGCCTGATGAGGGATGAGTAAAGAGGCACGATGACCTCCCATGATCTAGATGTGAATCCCTTCATGATAAGGTGGGCTATATAAAATGTTTTTCTAACCACTTTGGCCACGTGGTTGTCAAATGAGAGATTGCTGTCAACTTGGGTCTCCAGGTCTCTAATTAATTCTTCCGTACATAATGGATTACCACCTATGTGGTAATTTGTGGGCACTTTGTTTTTGCCAAAGGGGATGACTATACACTTTTTGGCATTTAGCTTGAGGCCGTAGCTCTGGTACCAGTTGTCTGTTTCTATGAGGCCCTTTTGGAGGATGCTTGTGTCGGCTGGAGAGTCGATTATGGCGCCCAGTTTGCAGTAATCTGCGAACTTGGTCAGCCACAGTCCTTACGTGCTGGCCTGTACCTCTGAGAAATATATACCGAACAAGAGAGGTCCCAGGACTGAGCCTTGTGGGATGCCACTTGTAACTGGTTTGTAGTCTGACATGGCTCCAGCAATTCTAACCATGTGGGTTCTGTCCTTGAGCCAGTTTGCAACCCATCTAGTGACATAGGGGTTTATATTTAAGCTGGTGAGCTTATCTATAATGCCTGAGTGGGGTATTGTATCGAAGGCTTTTGCGAGGTCCAGGTAGGGTGTGTGGACCACCTTCCCCTCGTCAATGGCCTTGGTGACTGTTTCAAAGAAATCGACCAGGTTTAAGAGGCAGGATCTGCCCTTAACAAAGCCGAACTGGGTAGGATCCAGTGTCCTTAGGTCCCCAATATCTTTATTTATGAGGTCCATGATGATCCTTTCCATAGCTTTGCAGACCAAGCTAGTCAGGCTTATAGGGCGATAGTTTCCAGGATCCGTTGAGGCACCACCTTTGTGGAGAGGGACCACTGTTGCTGTACGCCACTCTTTGGGTACATATCCTGTGGTAAGGCTGAGACTGAACAGTAGTTTTATGTTTGGGTTTAGCTCTTCTTGGAGTTCATGTAGGACGCAGCCCTGGACACCGTCTGGTCCCATTGATGCTGTGTGTTTTGCTTTGGAAAGGGCGGCTCTTACCTGAGCATCTGAGATGTCAGGGGGGCAAGCACTATGCTGGGATAGATGTTTGCCCTTTTGGTGGGGGGGGGGTTTGCACTGAACCTGTCAGCTAGGATGTTGGCAATGTCTGTGGGTTTGGTGTATTTTTTGTCATTTTGGACTAATTCTGAGCATATCTGGGAATTCCCACCCAGGTTCCCAACATAACTAAAGAAAGCCTTGTGATTATCCTTAGTGTCCTGTGCAATTTTTCAATCGAAGCTGGCCTTAGACGATTTTATGAGTGCCCGTAGTTTTTTGCTAACACTGATCAGAGATGCCTTCCCTTTTTGGGATTTTGCTCTATCATGTAGTAGCTTCCTCCTTCTGTTGTATAGTTTGTTTATGGCTGGGGTCCACCAGACAGGACGTCTGCCTTTGGAGGATTGGGTCTTGGTTTTATTTGGGATTGCATGATCCATGCATTCCTGAAGGTGTTCATAGAATATGTTTATAAAGGATTCTGCGGTCTGTGCCGTATTTTCCACAGGCCCGGGGGCTTTGAAGGATTCCACCTCGGTTTTGAGGAGTGTGAAATTTGCTTTAGAGAAGTTTTTCACTGTGGTTTTCTGGACAACGGGTGGGGTCGGGATGTTAATCTCCAGTGAGATTAGTTTATGGTCTGATCTTACCAGTGAGGGATACACTTCTGGTCTGGAGCATAGAGTCCCCATGTTGGTGATGATCAGGTCCAGTATGTTTTCCCCTCTTGTGGGAGTGGTAACAAGCTGTTCCATAGCATTTGAGTTTATAAATTCTAGGAACCTTTGAGCTAGGGTGTTGGAGCTAGAGTAATGCTCCCAGTCTATGTTTGGGTAGTTGAAGTCGCCCAATATAATGGTGTTTGGAGAGACCTTCATATTTTCCAGTGTTCTCAGGAAGGCCGAGTGGGGTTCCTGGGTTTTGGAGGGTGGTCTGTAGCAGGCTATAAAGTGAAAGGCAGTTTTACCCACTGTTAGTTGCACATGGATAGTCTCTGATGCTTCGTGCTGTGCCACCAACCTGGAGGTGTGGGTATCTTTGACGAATATTGATACTCCCCCCCTCCTTTTGTGGTTCGGTCCAAGTTTTGGGGCCGAAAAGCATGGTATGAGGTATAACCTGGTAGTGCTGGGGTGCTCTCGGCAGCCTTGAACCAGGTTTCAGTTACTGCACAGATATCGATGTTCTCCATGCTAAGGAGAGTTTCGAGTGCATGCATCTTGAGGTTTAGACTTCTGGCGTTGAGTAGCATTACTTTTAGTTTCTTATCCCTTGTGATACCTATGGAGGTGGGTTTGTCTTTTGAGCCTATGGGGGTAGCAAGAGCCTTTGCCAATATCCGAAAGCCCAGGGGGTGACAAGTGCAAGCTGTCCCTAGTGAAGCATTGTGGCTTGTCGAGCATGTCATCCCAGGCTGACAGGCATTGGATCCCCTTTGAATGACACCAATACTTAAGCGAATTGTTGAAATTAATCATCTTGTCTTCATATTGTGGCATCATTCTTGGTGAGGGTAAGATGCTACTCAAGGTCAGGGTCATACCGGCCTGGGCTACATGCTCAGAGAGCTCCTCTATGTCTCTTTTCATGTAGTCCAGGGAGGTACGTCTCAGGTCATTCACACCAGCATGGACAATGACTGAGTCATATTTGTACTTGCCTTGGAGTGACCTGAGTGCTTGTGTTATGTGGCGGATCCTAGCGCCCGACAGGCAGCTCACCGTGACCTTCTCCTTGTTCAGCCTGATGAGCAGGACGTCAGTGTGCCTGACGATAGAGTCACCTATTACAAGTGTATCAGGTGTGTTGTTTAGCCTTAAGGGCTGTGACTGTTCGGCACACTGGCTTTGTGAGCTATGTGTTGCACGTGTTGTGTTTTGGGGTAGCGGTTGCTTGGGTGTTTGCTTTGGAGGTCTCTGCTGCTTAGGCAGATTTTTATTTAGAGCCTCCGAGTAGGTTTTTGTGTGTTTATGTGTTTGGTTTGCTGTCATGGTAGGTCTATTTGAGACTGGAATTGTAGTGAGTGTGGTTTCCTTCTCCTCCTGACTGGTTATGCCAGTACTGAGTTGAGAGAGCTTAGCCTCCAGTTTGGCTATATGGTTGCATCTCTCACATGTGTTGGAATTTGTTGGGAGGAGGAGAGGGTTGTCTGTGTACATGAGGCAGTTGTAACATTGCCTCAAGATTCCCAGATTAACCAGCTGGACTGGAGAGGAGATTGACAACTGACCTTTGGACATGCTAGAATAGTATTGGGAATTCCTTTATAATTGAAAAAAAGGGCCAATGGGGAACAAGGTACCAAAGGGGAGTTTGTGAGGGTGTAGTGCTTTTAATTTTTTAGTGCTGACTTATATAATTGCTTAAGTGAGCAAGTGCCAGGTAACTTAAATGCAATGTGTTACAGGTAACTTAAATGCAAAAATGACAAACAGTAACTTTCTTTCAAGTGAAACAAGGAAATAAGTACAGTAAGCAATGCAGATATCACTAGGGATCCACAGAAGTGCTGAAAAGCCAAGTTTTAGGTAGAATTAGCGTTTCAGGAAAATAACAAGTAAACAAGCATGCAAACAAATGCCAAATGATTTAATAGTTAGTCCTAGCTTTCTGCCTGCAAAATGCAATGACTGAAGCTAGGCACTTTGTGAATACCCTGGGCGAAGTAGATAAGCCAAAGAGCAGTGCAGAGAACTGATAGTGCATGTAGCCTGCTCTGAAGCGTACGTATCTTCTGCAAGATTCCCTTATTGGGATGTGCAGGTAGGCTTCTTTTAAATCCAGTGTTGCCAACCAAGCATTTTTGCCTAGCATGGGAAGCAGCTGATGAAGAGTTAGCACTTTGAATTTTGGGATTATCAAAAAAATGTTTAGGATAGACAGGTCCAGGATAGGATGCCAGGAATTGTCTTTTCTGTGTACCAGGAAAAGTAGAAACCTTGCCCCCATTCTTCTTCTGGGACAGGCTGAATAGCCCTGATGCTTAGAAGAGAGAGAACTTGCTTTTGAGCTTCTGCCCACTGATTTGGGGGTAGGTCTGGCCAACCGTTTGGGTTGGTTAAGAGTGGAAGTGGAATCTGTATCCTTGGGAAACTATATTTAAAACCCATTTGTCTTGGGTAATGAGTTCCCATTTTTTTGCATGCAGGGCGATCTTTCCCCCTAAAGGAACAGTCAGTTGAGCAGGGCTTGGAAGGTTTAAAGTTAATTCATTGTGACAGTTTATCATGGGGGGGTGTCTTACAACTCCCAGCTTTGGAAGTGGGAGCCCCCGCTGCTTAGGCCTGTGAGTACCCTGGGACTGAAGCCTGGGTGTTCTGCTGGTTCTGGGTTTGGACTGAGAAGGACTGGAAGAGGCAGGAAAGGACCAATTCTTAGTAGGCACTGTCAGTAGGCCTGAAAACACCCTCAGAAACTGGTGCCTGCACAATGGCTCCAGACTCATCCATGGTAGAGACATCTGCAGGTTCCACAGTCGAAGAAGCATCTAGCAGCATACCGGACTCTGAATGGGTCTCAGTAGAGGCCTGCGATTCTGAAGTAGCGGGTATCAGGGGCTGCGAAAGCACCTCACTGAGTACCGGCGAACTGGCGACTAGCTTAGGAAAAGCATCATCGGCAGCTTTGGACCTATGCAGTCTGTCTCTGTCTTTATCCTTGCGTTTTTTCAGAATGTCGGTAGTCAGGTGGCTTACCGAAGCCATTTCTGGATAATTGAACCAAGTACCAAAATATTTAGATGCGAAAATGAACAGACGACGAATAGTTCGAGGTTTGAATAAGACACAAAACCGACACAGAGGTACTTCGTGGTCTGGGCCTAGGCAAGGAATGCAGTACAAATGAAAATCTTTATGAGGTATTTGCTTTCCACAAAAATTACAATTGTTGACTTTTACTGACATCGGTTTAGAGCAAGAAAAAGGATCCCCAACGGGGTACTTAGCTTAGTTGAAGACTTTGGATCTGAAACTCGAAAATGAAAATTTCAAGAGTCGGCCGACCGGCATTTGCGAACTGCTTCTGCTTTTGGCACCGCACGGCAAGAAAAACTGATGTAATGGCATTGGCTGCATGCTTTATACCCCTGACTACCTGACGTCATGGAAGATGAGACAGCAACTGATACAGGACCCAAGACTTTGATAATCAAGCCGACTGAGGGCTACCTGCAAGCAGATAACCCAAATGTAATGACTGCAACAGTGAAACACGAAGAGCATCATGTCAGAGATTTGGGATGCATGGCTAGGCTTAAAAAGGCCCTATAAACTTATATGCCTAACCTGAATATAAAACTAAAGGGACTAAGCATTTTCACTGCCTCCATCTTAGAAGGACAATGAAAAGACTGAAGTAGCAACTGTAAATAAAAACATTTGGCTCTTGATTCATAATCAGCTTCTTCCAGTTTCTTAGTGTTTCTATTATATTTTGTTTAGGCCCTTTCCAAACTGTCATAACAGAATCCATGCACCTAAATATTCCATCTTATAATGTTCCCATAAATATAAATATTGCTGAACAAATTAATGTGTGGGTACATAGTTTACATCTGTAGCCTTTGTTTTATCTTAATTAATTTTATACTATGAAAATATCTGAAGTGGTCTCAAAATGTTCCACAACACCGAAATCTCATCTTCTGGATTTTTCAAGTACAAAACATCGGGCTATATTAAATCAGCGAATGCTGATTTATCAACCCCCATGTAAGCGAAAGCTTATAATCCCAAACACTCAAAAAAACTTTAAAACATTACGTAAAGTGGGGGTGGGGGGCTGTGCCCCCTCACAACCCCCCCTACTTAAATATACCTACTCCAAGATCGCACTGCAGTGATGAAAATGGGAAAATAATGAAGGCGGCCAAGCAATTTCTTTCCCAGGGAAAGAATTTGCTTACATGCCGTTTCGTGCTTTCAAGTTCGATCAAGACGCATTCAAAAGAATGCATCTTTGATCATATAACAGGGAACCCAAAACATCACCTGTATATACAATTAACTTTTCTTGATTACCATACCATTTATATCATTACATTTCTGAGTCCCTTACTTTCTTTGTAAATGGCAATAAATACCAAACAAATAATAAAGGGGAAGAAAACATCCCCGCCTTGTTCCCAAGTTCAAATGCTGCTTGTCATAGGGGAATACTACCACCTTAGCCTTTCCTACCTTGCTACAGTTTAAAGACCGGATGTATTACATTTAAGAAAAAAGTACTTTTCTTACTTTAATATCACTAACATAAACAGAAGTCAATGATAACCCCCACCTCACATTTAAAATACTTAGATACTCAGAGAACTGTTTTACAATATAACATGGAACTTGCATCATGAAGCTAAAAATTATTTTTCTTAGTTACTTTTTCAGTCCCTTCATTGTCCTTCTAAATATTAATGACAAAATGAGGTTTATGCTTTTAGAGTCCTCCCACCAATTTAACACAAGTTAAATTTGCAGTCTTTTTCAGGCCTTATTTCTTGCACAACCTCAGTTCAAGTTTAAACTGTATCTAATAGGAATGACAATTTACATTTCTCCCATTTATCACTAATTTCACATTTATGCTGGTCTTCTTTATCATCTCACTCTCCCAACAATGGTTTCTGGTTCAAGTCCAAGGTACTCTTGATTATTTTAGTCAGCTCCTGGAATTTTTCCTGTCTCTCAAAGATTTTCCTATGAACAATGAAAAAAAGGTTTCAATGGCAAATTCCCTCTGTGGGCTTTGTTATTATCAAAAGAACGAGAAGAGTCCTCCTTCAGCTTCTGGGCTAACTTTTTTCTTTCTCTTTAATCAGTTCTGCATCCCAAATGTCTTTGATCCTCTATGAAAAATATTCTGGAGACACTTGGATATACCAGCATGAATCTCACATCTGCCTTTTGACATGTCTTGAGGGATACACTTTCTTCTCCTCTACATGGTGTACAGTGAATGATCATTTTCACAAGCCATTTTCATATTTGTTCTTTCTGCTACAGCTTTGTCAGAAGCAGCTCTTTCTGCTGACATGACAGCATCTTTGCTAAAATTGGTTTTGCCTGCTTTCTCACGACCAGATTGGAACATACACATGATGTGCCTTATCAATTAACAAATCCTTCTGTGGAGTATCAGTCTAGTTGCTCATTTGTGCTTTCATAAAATGACTACAGTATATGTATTCAGTTTCAGTGATGTAACAGAAAATCTCAGGTTTTCTCTGTGTGTTACATCTTCCAACTCTATTTTTTTTAAACAGTTCTTGAGAAACTTCATATTTATCTAGTCTTTCCTTCACTTCAGCCTCCAAGTCCTGCAGTTTTTTCAGCACATCTGAATAGTTGCTTGATGCTTCTATTCTTTCCAGTCTTTTGTCATTTGCCTTTAAATATTCCTACAGTGTGTCACTTATTTTAAGACATCCATTAAGGGCATTTGATTTATATTTCCTCTAAATTATTGGAGGCCATCTGTCCTGTACTAAAGCTAAAACTTGTACTACTTTTTCTGACTAGTTCTCAGCAAGAGTTTTTTTCCTTCTCTGTTTCTGACTGATTTTTTTTCTCACTTTCTCCAAAAAAGAAGTTATGTCTTACCATAACGTTCCATCTGGGTTATTCATCTTCATTCATTCATTCATTACTGATGGGTTCAGAACTGATCCTCGGTACCAACTCAACCGCTGTGCCAAACTCGTGTCCGCCAAAAAAACCTCTCATGCTAAGATTACCCATAGTGCTTCCCTCCCCGTTACTTCAAATCGAGTTTGCTCAAGGACGTAAAAGTGGAGGCTTTTTCTGCTCAGAATACCCTAAACAGGATAAAGGACCATATCAAAAAAACTCCAGGATCCTACTGGAGGGGGATGGTGGGAGGGGCATAATGAATGAATGAAGATGAATAACACAGACAGAACATTATGGTAAGACATAACTTCTTTATCTGATGTTGTTAATCTTCATTCATTCCTTACTGATGGGACAGAGTCCCTAGATACCTAGTTTCCTGGGAGGCCCTATGGAAGAATATTCATGAGTACCATTGAGCCAAAGGCAGCTCTCCCCCTGGAAACCAAATCCAATTTGTAATGATTAATAAAGGTATGTGGAGAGGCCCACATTGCTGCTGCACAAATAAAAAGCCACTGAGGTTGCCATAGATCTGGTTGAATGTGCTCTAATTTTGTTTGGCAAGGGAAATCTGCTATGGTGGTAGACAAAACATATAGACTCTCTCAACCATTTGGACAAGGTAATCTTGGAAACGGACTCTCCTATTTTAGGCCCAGAATAAGAAATAAAGAGTTGGTCAGATTTTCGAATGGATTTTGTTCTGTCCAGTTAGAACTGTAATTGTCTGTGTACATCCAGTGAATGGAGACAGTATGCTCCTTTATTTGAAAAATTTGGGAAGAACACTGGTAAGTCAATTGACTGATTCATAGTTAACTCTGAAATTACTTTGGGCAGAAAAGAAAGATTAGGCCGAAGCGATACTCTGTCTTTGTGAAAAATTATGTAGGGACGTTTGACACACAAGGCTTGAAGTTCAGATATTCTTCATGCTGAAGTAATAGCCACCAGAAAGAGAGACTTCCACGACAGAAATTTTATGTCACGAATGGTTGCAGGTTCAAAAGGGGTTTTGTTAGTGCCTACAACATGAGGGTGAGGTTCCAAGTCTCAATAGGTTTTCTAATGGGGGGCCTGATGTGAGAAACCCCTTTCAGAAAGGTTTTGCAGAGGCGATGAGAAATCAAGGAGGTATCCCCGAAGCCATCATGAAAATTGAAAATAGCAGCTAGGTGAACCCAAATTGTAGAAGCTGCTACTCCAGATTGCAATAGGCTAGAGAGATAATGAAGTACATCCAGAACTGAGGCTGAACCAGGATCTATGTTATTATCATGAACCCACAAACTAAATCTCTTTCACTTGTCACAATACAATTTTCTGGTGGAAGGCTTCTGAGAAGCCAGAAGAATGTCCCGGACAGGGAAGGAAAGATTCTTCTGCCTGGCAATTACTGGAAGTGGAGAAACCAAGCTGTCACAGCTTGAGGCTGGAAAGTTTCGGGTGGAGTAACCCTTGAGGGTGTGACAGCAATTCCGGAGTTGGATCCAGAATCCATAGTTTGTATATTAGATGAGGCCATAGGAAAGGAAACCAAACTTGTCGGGGCCAATAAGGAGCAATGAGGATTACTTTGCTTCTCAACCGAATTGCTTTCTTCAAGAAATGCGGGATCAATGGTATCAGGGGAAAAAGCATAGTGCAGTCCCGTGGGCCAATTGTGCGTAAGTGCATCTCTTGGCGGTTTCCCCTGAGGGGGAATTAGGGCAAAGTAGCTTCTGCACTTGTGATTTATGGGCAAGGCAAACAAGTCACAGCAAGGCTGGCCCCAGCAATCAAATATCATCGATGCCACTGAAGGATTGAGGGACCACTCATGAGGTAGGAGAATACACCTGCTCAGTTTGTCTGCATTCATGCTGAAATCCCCGGGAATGTGCATTGCTATTAGAAAGTGGTTGGAGGCAATCCCCCATTGCCAAATTCTCAAGGCTTCCTGGCACAGAGGATAGGATTTGATTCCCCCTTGTTTGTTGATGTACCAGACCACTGACATGTTGTCTGTCTGAATAGCAGTAGTCCCTGACAGAAGGGCGAGGTGGAATGCTTGTAACGCTAGAAGCACTGCCCTTAGTTCCAGGACACTGATATGCAAATTAGCCTCTGCAGGCCACCAAGTGCCTTGGACCGTCTGTCCCTGAAAATGCCCTCCCCTACTTGGTCAGGGAGGGGTCCATGTTCACTGTGGCCTTGGGCTGTGGGGGCGAAAATAGTCGACTCCATAGTGATATGTCTGGCTGCAGCCACTAAAGTAAGTCCTTCTTGCGTAAATTGGTTAAATGAATTTGGAAAGATAACAGGTGAGTTAACATTGACCATTGTGTTAATAGAAGCCACTGAAATATTCTCATATGTAGTCTTGCTAGCTGGACAATTGTTATTGTTGAAGCCATTGACCCCAACATTTGAAGGACTGCCCGAGTGGTCATCTTGTCTCGGGGGAGTATCGCTTGGATCTGGGAAAAGTACAGGTGTGTACACTTACCATAAATGTAGATGTTCGAGTGTATTCACTGTTGCAGTCATCACGCTTGGGTTATCTGCCTGCAGGTAGCCCTCAGTCACCCCGAATACCAGAGACTTAGTATTTCTGCATCGGCTGCTGTCACTTCAGGACTGATGTCAGGTCGTACATCATCAGGGGTATAAAAACAGGCAGCTGATGCCATTACATCAGTTTTCTTGCCCCAAATGTCAGGAGCCCCCAAACACGGAGCTAAGTTATGGTGGAAAAAACACCACCAGCAAAAAGTAAATACCAACAGCCCAGTAAGGGGTGAATAAGAGAGAGAGAGAAGTAGAGAGAGAGAGACAAGGGAGCTGGAGGGTGGGAAACCAGGACTGCAACAGTGAATAGACTTGGACATCTACATTTATGGTAATTGTACACAAATGTACTATGTTCTTCATATTTCACTGTTTTAGTCATCACACTTGGGTTGATTCCCAAAGCTGAAGAGTGGGTGGAGGCAGTCAAGAAGAGTTGGGGCTGGCTAAAATGCCCTGCAGGACTGCTGTTACAAAACCTGCCCTGGATTTGGAAAAGATAGACAGGTGGTAATGCTTGGTGAAGGTGTGAACAGAACTCCAAGTAGCAGCTTCCAGAATGTCCCTGGTAGGGACTCCTCTGAGAATGGCTGTAGAGGTTGTAGTTGCCCTGCGTTCTGACCCCCTGAGGGGGTGGTTTCCCATGGTGTTTGTAACAGAAATGGATACAATGTGCTATCCATCTGGAGATGGTTTGTTTTGATATGGCCTTGCCCTCTGCCCCTGGTGCAAAGCTTACTAGTAACTGGTCAGATTTCCTGAAGGGCTTAGTCCTATCAAGGCAGAATCTGAGCTGTCTGTGCACGTCTAAAGAGTGCAGGATCCTTTCCCCCTTACTTTGAGGATTAGGGAAGAAGGTGGGCAAATGGATAGATTGGTTGAGAGCCACACTGGATACCACTCTGGGCATAAAAGAAGGGTTAGTCCTGAGGTAGACCCTGTCAGCATGAAAAATAATGAAGGGTTCCATAGCCATAAGTGCTTGTAACTCAGACACTCTTCTAGCTGAGGTGATGGCCAGAAGCAAGGCTGTTTTCCAAGAGAGGAATTTCAACTCTGCTGACGCTGCAGGCTCAAAGGGGGGAAGCATAAGCTTTTCCAGCTCAAAGTTAAGGTCCCAAGCAGGGGTGCGGCCTCTTCTTGGTGGCCTTAAGTTGTTAGCCCCTCTCAGGAACTGTTTGATGAGAGGATGAGAGAAGAGAGTTGGCTCAGTGCTGTAATGAGCAGAGATGGCAGAGGCATGGATCTTAATGGAAGAGAAGAATAGGCCTCTGTGTAGTAGGTCTGCTAGGTAGTCCAAGATGAGAGGTAAGAAGGGCTGTGCTGTATCCGCTCCTTTAGAGAGAATCCAGGAACAATACCTTTTCCACTTATCAGCATAGGGTTTCCTAGTACTGGGTTGTCTGGCTTCACGAATGACATCTAGTACCTGCTTGCTTAGGCTGGCCAGTGGAGGAGAGTTCAAGGAATGAACCAGCCTGCAAGGTTCAGGGTTTGCAGTTGCGGATGCAAGATCTATCCCTACTGCTGAGTGAGGAGGGTTGGGATCTGAGGAAGGTGCCATGGTGGCACCGGTGACAGACTGCAGAAGTGGGTACCAATGTTGGCATGGCCAGTCTGGGGCAATCAGGATTGCCCTTGGTTTGTCCTGCCTTATCTTGAGTAGCACTCTTGTAAGAAGATGCAGAGGGGGAAATGCATAGATTGAGAGGTTTACCCACTGGAAGGATAGGGAATCCACTTTCCAGGCCTTGCTGTGAGGTACCCTGGTGCAGAATTTGCTGAGCTGGTGATTGTAGGGGGTTGGCGAACATGTCCACCTTCTGGGTACCCCGTTTCTGGGTTAGAAGGTTGAAGGTGTAGAGGCTTAATTGCCACTCGTGTGGGTCTAGGAGATTTCTGCTCAAGTCGTCTGCCAGACAGTTTTTTGTTTGCCTGGCAGGAACTGAGCTTGCAGGTGAATATGCATAGCCAAGGCTGTGTTCCACAGGGTCATGGCTAGCCTGCAGAGTGGGCTCTCCCCCCTGCTTGTTGATGTACCAAATCACTGTGGTGTTGTTGGTTTTCATCAGAAGGAGCCCTGGTGAGAGTAGGGATCTGAAAGCTGTCAGAGTGCGCAGAACAGCTAGCATATCTTTTTGGATGATGTGCAGGTGAATTTGGTTTGGGCTCCAGTGGCCCTGAATGCACCAGCCGTCCAGATGTGCACCCCAGGCATAGTCTGATGCATCTGTGGTTAGGGTCTAGGTGGTGTGGGGTTGTGCAAAGGGAAGTCCCTTGTTGTGGTTGCATGCTGCTGCCCACCAAAGAAACTGTCCTGAGACAGGGTATGATAGGTATTATAGTTTCCAGGTCCTGAGAATGTTGTCACCAAAGACTTTTTAAGTACTATTGAAGTTTCCTCATATGCAGTCTGGCATATGGAATTAGAATGCAGGAGGCCATGAAACCTAGAGCCTGCAGGATTTTCCTTGTGGATAGCTGAGTTCTGGTGGCCATTTGAGTGAAGTAGTCTAGGAATGCCATCTGGGATGCTGTGACCAAGTATGCTCCCAGTAATACAATTTTTTGACTGGGGAATAGTTTTGATTTATTTTCATTGACTGTGTATCCCAGGGAGGTTAGAAGGTCCTTTACAAATGTCAGGTGCTGCAACAGCTTTTCCTGTCTGCCTGAATCAGGCAATTGTCCAAGTAAGGGTAAACTTGAATCTGTCTCTGCCTGCAATAGGCAATGGCTGGAGCCAGGCATTTTGTGAAGACTCTGGGAGCAGTAGATAAGCCAAAGGGAAGTGCAAAGAACTGATAATGCATAGATCCTGCCCTGAAACGTAGATATTTCCTGCATGAGACCCTGATAGGGATGTGCAGATAGGCTTCCTTTAGGTCTAAGGTGGCTAACCAGGCATCTTTTGACAACATAAGGAGAAGCTGCTGTAGGGTGAGCATTTTTAATTTTGGTACTACCAGGAATGTGTTTAGAATGGAAAGGTCTAAGATTGGGCACCAGGTGCCCTCTTTTCTGGGTACCAGGAAAAGTCTGGAATAAAAACCTTGGCCTATCTGTTCTGCAGGAACAGGCTGAATTGCCCTTATGGAGAGCAGGGATTGAACTTGGTTTTGTGCCTCTGCCCACTGGTTTGGTGGAAGGTCTGGGAACCCTTCTGGGGTTGGCAGTGCGTGGAAGTAAAATTTGTACCCCTGGGATACTATGTTGAAGACCCATCGATCGTTGGTGATGGAGGTCCAGTTTTTTGCATGGTGGGCAAGTTTTCCTCCTAGGGGCATGAGCAATTGGGCAGAGGTGAGGAGAGGAGTTGAGAAGTCATTGTGAATCCTTTCTGTAAGGGGGTGGCTTAGCACTCCCTGTTTTAAAAGTGGAGGTACTCCTTTGCTTAGATCTCTGCATACCCTGAGACTGTAGTCTTGGGGTCTGATTCCCCTGGGTCTAGTTTGAGATGGCACTGAGCGGGCTGGAAATAAACAATGCTTTGAGGGGCAATGCCTACTGAATCTTGGAGGCTGCACTTGCAATCTTTGACTGTCTGCAAAGACTTAGCCTTTTCTTCCATGTTTTTTAGACCCGCTTCTGCTTTGGTGCCAAACAGACTGTCCTTATTCAAAGGAGCGTCCAGTAATTTTGATTTAACATGGTCTGGCAAGGTCTGCTCCTTAAGCCAAGCATGCCTTCTAAGTACAGAACCTGTGACTGCTGCTCTGCAAGATGCTTCTAGGTCATCAAACCCACATTGCAGGGTATGTTTGCTGACTTGGCTTGCAGAATGCATAAGCTCTTGTAAATCTTTATTTTCTGCACAGTCAGGAAAAGTAGATAATTTTTGCTTAATAAGTTCCATAGTATGTTGCTGGTATTTCAGCATGCGGAATTGACAGTTCAATGCTCTAATGACGAGTTGCAGAGGTATACACTTTCTTACCCCATCTGTCTAAAGCTCTGGAATAACTGTCCAAAGGGGTGGGATTCTTAGCTGTAGTTGCTTTTATTCCTTTAGGCTCCTGGGAGATGACCTCGGGGTCAGCAGTAGGATTTTTGAAAAGAAATTTGAGAGAGTCAGGGACTCTGTAGTACCTGTCTGGTTTCCATGGAGCAGGGGGTAAAATATCAGGAGTTAGACTGGATTCCATGAAGACATCATCCATAACATCCAAAACAGGAGGGATAGCTAAGGGTTTGTGCTGTGGCAAGTCTAAAAATTCCCAGAGTCTCTTTTTTGACTGAGGATAATCCTGGCATTCCCAGTGGAAATGTTCTCTCAAAGTATGTAGAGTTTCACCAAAAGAAAAATCCTCTGGAGGGGAAGCAGAAGGAATGGATTCCTCTGAATCAGAATCCTCATAGGCAGATAAAGGCATGTCTTCATAATCTGAAACCTCAGAGTCATCGGACTCTTGGTCAGTCAAAGCTGCTGGGGACAGGTGTCTTTTTCTTTTGGCAGGGGAAGGCAGCTTCCCCTAATCAGCATGATCAGGTCTTCTGCCATTTTAAGCATTTGTGATTGTGTCAAGAAAGCAGGCGCTTCAGTTTGGGTCGTCGGTTTTTAGGCGTAGCTCGTACTATTGGCCTTAGAAACTCAGTAGTTTTAGAGAGAAGTGAAGACGCGAAAAAAGTAGTCGGTTTGTGTAGAATATTGGTAATGTGAAGAACTTCCTCAGAAGTCGCTGCCTGCACAGCAGCTCCAGACTCATCCAAGGTAGAAACATCTGCAGGTTCTGTAGTCAAAGGAGAGTCTTGCGGCATACCGGACTCTGAACGGGTCTCGGTAGTGGCCTGCGAAGCCATCAAAGCAGGCATCAGGTGCTGCGAAAGCACCTCACTGAGTACCAGCAAACTGGCTACTAGCTTAACGGAAGTGTTGTCGGCAGTTTTGGACCTGTGCGGTCCGTCTCTGTCTTTATCCTTACGTTTTTTTTCGGAAGATCAGTAGTCAGATGACTTACCAAAGCCATTTCAGAATAGGGAGATCGAGAACGAAAGTATTTAGCTACAATAAGGGCCCAACGATGAATAGTTTGGGCGTTGAACAAAGCACAAAACCGACAGCGAAGTATGTCATGGTCTGGGCCTAAACAGGTGACGCAGTAAGAATGGAAATCTCGGTGTGGTATTTGCTTTCCACAGGCGAGAAAACTGCTAACTTTTTCTGACATCGGTTAGAGCAAGAAAAAAGGGTCCCCAACAGGGTACTTAGCTTTAGAAGACTTCAGGATGATTCAATTTGGAAACGAAAACTCAGGTAGCAGCCGACCGGTACTCGTGTGAACTGCTTCTTCTTCGGGCTCTTTGGCAAGAAAGAATCATGTAATGGTGTTGGCCACCTGTTTTTTTACCCCTCACGACCTGACATCAGTCCTGAAGCCACAACAACTGACGCAGAAATACTAAGTCTCTGGTATTTCGGCCAACTGAGGGCTACCTGCAGGCAGATAACCCAAGTGTGATGACTGCACCAATGAAACACGAAAAACATCAAGTCTTTCCAATCTGTGATGAGGTAGGGAGACTGTGCAAAATAGTGTGTTCAGCGCTGCCCCTATGAATTCCAAGGACTGGGCCAGGGGGGGTCAGCTAACTCTTCTCCATATTTATAGAAATCCCTTAATGCTGTGCTTGAAGTAGGGTGTACTGTCATGCCATTATCAGTAGATGCTTGGTGGGAGAGGTGAGGAGCCAGTCGTCTAAGTATGGAAACACCCAGAAACCCTGCAGTCTTGGGTGAGCTGCTAACACTGCCATGCATTTGGTAAACACTCTGAGAGCTGTAGAGAGGCCATAGGGCAGTGCACGAAACTGATAGTGATTGGCTCCCAGCCCAAAGCGGATGAATCTTCTGGATCGCTTGTCCATCTTTATGTGGTAATACGCATCTCTGGATTGCTTGTCCATCTTTATGTGGTAATACGCATCTCAAAGATCTAGAGAGCACATCCAGTCGTCTTTTTCCAGGAAAGGAAGTATAGACTGAACTGTGACCATCCGGAAATTTGTCTGCTTGACAAACTTGTTTAAGATACTGAGGTCGAAAAATGGGTCTCCAGTCTGCTGTTTTTTTTGGCACTAAAAATAACCTTGAGTAGAACCCAGATCTTATCTGGTCTGGTGAGACTATCTGGATGACTCTCTTTTGTAGCAGCTTTAGAACCTCGAGTGGATTTCCTTTGACCGGATGGAACGTCGGGAATGTTTTGGGGTTTTGAAGATTGAAGGGGATGTGATAACCTCTGGTAATGATGTGCTGCACCCAGGAGTCTGAGATGATACTTTGCCAGGCGTGTTGGTGCAGCAAGAAACGTCCCCCGACTACTTCCAGAGGAAAGCAATCAGGCCACTCTTCAGTAGTGCTGGTAGGGCTGGTCAGAGAAAGAATCTCTGGATCCTTGATTGCTCGGGCCCCCCCCCCCGCCCCGAAAGGGGCGCCTTCTGGAAGAGTTATCCCCTATGCCACGTGGGGTATACTCACCATGTATGTCACAGAAAGGACCCTGGGACTTCTTGTACCACATTTTCCCACTCCTCTGATTCCTAGAGAAGTATCATTGGGGGTTGGAATAATGGACACCTACAGCAGACAGGGTCTTACTTTCCTGCTCACACCTGGTTAGCACGTCTTTCACTTTGTATCCAAAAACGGAAGAAGACTTGACTGGAGTGTCGAGGAAGGAAGCCTTGAAAAGATCCATGAAGTCGCAGAGGTGCATCCAGGCGTGGCATCTCATGACAACACCTGCACCCGCCGATCCAGCCGCCCCTTTGGTTGCATGGGAGACCAACCTCATGGACGAGTTAGAGATGGACTCGAGTGCGAGGCCACCTTATCCTGGACCTCATCAGATGTAGCTCCTGCTAGTGTTTCAAAGAGTTCTGTGATGAGATCTCTCTGGAGCCTAGTGAAATATGCCAGATAATTCAACGCCCAAATGGTAAAGGTCGAAGAGGCGAATGTCCGCTTCTCTAGTCTGTCTAATGCATGGGACTCCTTGTTCAAGGGATGGACAGTGTGGCTCTCCTCAGCGAGCTCTTTCTTTGTTGCTGCCTCCACCACCATAGCATCTACAGACAATTTTTTAAACCAATGAGGACTAACTTCGGGGGGGGACATAAGAATGTATCCAGTCTCCGGGGGATAGGCTCAACGGAATCTGGCTATTTCCAGGCTCGCTGCATGAGGAGCTGGACAAGCTCATCAGCAGGTGGGGTCACCCAGGCGGTAGACGGCTGGGCATGGAAGGCCTGCAGGAACACGGACTCCTCGCAGGATGGGTTTGTGGCCTTCCAACACCCTTGCTGTTTCAAAATTTCAAGGATGTCATCGAAACAGACATCTTCAGGAGGAGATTTTGGGGACCCTTCCCCTTCAACATAGTCCATGTCTTCCATTAGAGACTCTTCAGGGGAGTCTAAGTGCTTCCTCTTGCGCTTTCTTTTCCTCGGAGCCTCCTCGACGGGGGCTTCCTAAGAGGACTCGGGAGAGGGGATGCCCTGTTCAAGGGTATCTTTCGGCTCCCACACCCAGTGTCGTGGAGTGGCAGATTATGTCAACTGAAGTCTAGGAGGGACGTGCATATGGTGTTCCAATGCCTGTGAAGCCAGCTGAGTGCCTGCAAAGGCTACTGCCCTTTCCATTGCCTGGAATGTAAGCCCACCTGAAGAGGAGTGGGAGCCTGGAACCGAGAGGGACAACCTCAGCACCAGGGTCACATCCCACTCTGACAGATCCGCCATCAGGACAGGAACCTCGAGGGGACGTGGTGCCACTGCGGTCCTCGGGGCTGTAGCACATGGTGCAGTAGAAAAGAATTGCCGACGGGCCAGTCATGACCCAAAGGATGGCTCGGATCCGAGGGAGTCGAAATCCGTAGGGTGATCATCGGTACCACAGCCGAGAATGCCATTGGAACCATGACAGCTGGAACCGGGAAAGGCATCGGAGCAGATGGCTTTGGACACAAAGAGGTTGAAGGAGGAGTATAAGATGGAGTCTGTGGAGAGATCTCCTCAGTTCCAAAAGGGATAGAGGGATTACTAAGTGAAGACAATCCCCTAGTCTTCAATAGTTGATGCACAAGTCTGACCACGTCTAGTTCTGATAGGCTCCTGGAGGATCAGGTGGATATCCCTGATGGGGAGTTTGGACGTTCCAAGAAAAAACTATATGGTTGCCCCGAGAATGGATCCGTTGATGGGGAGTATCTGGTCCGAGGTATGGGCACTCCCTTCGACACAGAGGTGGATGGACCTGTAGAAAATGCAGTAGGGAGAGAGGAAGTGACAAGAATTAGAGAGACTATTGTTTGGATCGAAGGGAGAATCTGGACAGGTGTTAGTCATGGTTAGTACCATGGTAGTCGGAACATAGGTCGATGGTACTGATGGTTCAGTAATCGGCATTGAAGCAGAGGACTCAAGTCCTGGAGCCAATGGAACTGAAGGCAATTTGGTAGTCATGATCAGAGTAGGTTCCACAGTCAGCACCGAGGAAGGGTTTTAAACCCTGGTGCCGAGGGAACTGAAGACAATTTAGGTCTAGGCTCGAAAGACTTTGACTCCGGATATTTAGGGGAAGAGGGAACCGAATGGCTCCTTTTCTTGTGCTCTTTCTTAGGAGGGGGGAGAACCCTCTGATGCAGAAAGAGCCTCCAAAAAATGAGATCTGAGTAGTCCTTTTAGAATACATTTATTGCGTCTTTCATTCAATGTACGGGTACTACAGCCTACACAAATATTACATGGCAGTTGAACGGTTAAATGAGGCACATTTAAGCAGTATACACAAGAAGTATGCGTGTGTCAGAGTTTGGCATTTTACAGGCACACTGGTCACAAGCTTTAAACCCAGTGGTACCTTTTTTGTCCACCATAACCAAAATTGTCAAGGCCACTACACCTGTAAATACTACAATGTCAACAACAAATCTACTGCAACACTATAACAATAAAACAACCAAACACACTTTTTTTTGTATATATAAAGGAGAGAAGAAGGAAAGAAAAGGGTGGGAGCTACCAACGATGGTAGGGAAGAATACCAGAAAAACGGTAAAGGGGATGAAGAATGAGGCACTTTACCAGATAAAAGATAACGAGAATGTATTTATCAACCAATGATAAAGGTTCAACAAGAGATACATTTTATCAACAAAGAAAACCACTTAACCGAGAGTGAAAGGCTTGACACATCCTGACAAGTAAGCGGCAAATGAGATTTGAGGTAATGGGGAGAGAGGCACCATGGGTAATCTTAGCATGAGAGTTTTTTTTGGCTGACGCGAGCTTGGCACAGTGGCTGATTCGGAACAGAGGATTAGTTCCAAACCCATCAGTAAGGAACAAATGAAGATTAACAACAAATTTTCTTTTTTTGCTTATTTTCAGGCAGCGTAATGATTACTCAGTAACTGACTTTTACCCAAATTGTTAAGTTTTACTGGCTTTTTCTACCCCTTTCTCTTTTCACACTGGGAGAGCTCTAATCAACCTGCTGCTGGGTGTGCAGCCATCTCAGAAGTGCTCTGTGTGACCTTAGAGTTAAATCCATGGTTACATGGTACATTTTGACTTAATGCTGATCTGTGTTTTGTTTTGATCTAGTCAAATGAGAATGCTTCCCCCTCCACTACCAGACACCCCATCTGTTCTGCATGGTAGTACTAGGAGTATCTGGGTTGGACAGGATATTTTAACATTATATGTAGCAAGGAAAATATTTATTGAATCAGAATATCTTGAAATAATTTAAACAACCTAATGAAATGATGTCATCCAATGAGTAAGACGAAGGAAACAAGAGAAAGGGTGTATTGTAAGATTTGATTGGACAGAGTGTACATCTTGAACTGTTAAAGAACAAGCTAGAATGGTGAATGCTGTAAGGCACAGAAGCATCTATGTTCATGTACATAACTTCCCAATCAGTTGGAGACCCTGAACTTGCATATCACTTTCTTAAATTAAACAAAAGGAAACAGGCTTTCAAAACAACAAGGTTGCCATTTGGTGCGTTTGCCTGATATAAATAATGGGTGAAATGTGCAGTCCTGGTCAGAGAAACATATCTTGTACTGCTCAGATAAGGCAAGTTGAACTACTTCAACTTAATGAGATTCATTGTCTTTAATGAGAGTCACTGTCATGCACAATCTGTGTTGTGCTAATTTGCATCAACATAATTTGACAAAGAATTGCTCAACCTAGCTGCTGTAAGCAACTGCTCAGCTAAGTGCCCAACCATCATGCGCAAGTGAGTAGGTAGCCACAAGGAAACACACAGGCACACCTATTTTCCCCAGATATACATATGTGGGGAAATTATCTTACACAAAGTCCCAGAAAACACCTTTACACACACACACACACACACACACACACACACACACACACACACACACACACACACACACACACACACACACACACACACACACCCTACAGAATATTACTCACCTGAGTGGCTATCTGACAAAGGAAGCTGACAGAGATGAGCCACTGCTCTAATATACTCAGCCTCCACTGACAGTATACTATACAGATAGACATTTGTACAGACCCACAAACATGCATATACACACACACAAAACTTACCTGCAAATGCAATCCAAGAAGGGCAAAACTACTCCACTACTCCACTTTGCCTTGGTCAAATTATTTTCCAGGAATGCATTGATGCAACATATCTAATTGCAATGTATTGTTATGAATTTTATGCACTGCTCTACACAGATTTTGCATTTGCATAGTACAGACATCTATGAATCATCACACTGTGTGAGAATCCTTGCTGTGCACTGGGATGAACAATGACCTAATTAGTACAGGTCACACAAACAGACACAAAAAATACTTAAATGTTCAATAGCAGTCAAGATCTGGTTTGAATGGACAGGGAGAGTGTGAGATCATAAACAAGAGATGAAATGTAACATGGTTTCTTCCTATGCAACAAAAAAGCTGCAAGCAGTATGGGAGGGTGCTTTGACTGTTGTGAGGAAGGCAAGTAATGTTAATTATGCAGTGCAGTTGACAGGCCGAACAACTTGAGCACGTCAAAAGAAGTTTTACCAAGATAAACAGACAGGACATCTAGACATGTTTAAAGGTAAATCTCCGTAAACAAAGTGCCTGAGGAAGATTCCTGAAGTAGTAGCTCCTAAAATGGTTTAACACTTTTTTGATCTATTACAAGATCTCAGTCGTGTGAGTCATACTTCACCCTCAATGTGTGATTTCTTTGCTCCCAGTGCTGTGCAACTGTAGTCATTTTTATTTAAGCAAGGTGTGTATATGTTTGCGTGTCTGTGTCTGCCTGTCTTTGGGGGGGGGGGGGGGGGGGGGGTTGACGTTTTCCACATGGGAGATACAAGGATTCTTGTCTCGCTGCATAAAAAGTTTTAATAATCTTCCTCAAAAAGTCCACAAGTATGCATTGGTACATTTTTTTTAAATAGCATATTTACCAGCAGTGTGATTTCCAGTTTTCGTAGAGGATCTGAGACACACTAGTACTTAGAATATGCAGTGCGTTATGACAGGAATTGGGAATCTGGTGGTAGATCTTCTCAGTAAGGCTCTAACTAATGCCTCAGTCAGTAAAGTAGTACTAGCAGCTATTCTATACGTTCAAAACAGTTCAAACAAGAATTTGACTGTTCACTGCTGAGCCAGGATGCACTCAACTAGCAGAGCACTAAATGGCCAAGGAGCCAATAGCCAAAGAGTCTCCTTAGTGGAAGCATGAGCAAGTCAAGCAAACCATGCAAGAGGAACTGCAGGAGATATTTAGCCTGGGATAATCCAGGAATCCACACCCCATTAAGCAATGCCAAGGACAGATAAAGCTTTAGAATAGCTTAGTAGGACTAAATATCTGATCATCACTGCTCAGTGGTTTACTGGCTAGTACCACTGATTCCTGTAGAAAAGTAGGGCTCAATTCCTGTCAACCTACCCAGCTGTAGGAATTTACAAATAAGTTCTTTTGGATTAAACGTGCCACAGCAACTTTTCAGAGGTTGGTAAACTGCACAGCAGAAGAAGCTGAAGGCTATGGCCTGACTTACATAGACAATACTGCAACCTTTAGTTGCTCCTTTCAGTAACACATGCGACATGCTAGGCAGGTGCCAAGCACAGGCTGTCTAATACAAGCAAATATTAAGTACATATAGCAGAAAGAAAGTACAGTTATGTAAAATGTTATCATAACAGTAGATGCACTTTTCACTATTGCTGGCTGTATTCATCACCTGTGGGATCTCCTGCCAAAGATAGCCCAACATCTGGCTACTATAAAGTACAGTTTTGTACCTACCATAAATGTAGATGTCCGAACTGGATAGCATCTGCAGTCATAACAACTGGGTTGTCCTGTCGTCAGGCAGCCCTTCGGTCGGCCGGATTCCAAAGTCCGGGTCCGGCTTCGGCTGATGTCGCTCTTCACCCGACGTCATCTCTGCTGGTCTTCGGGTATAAAGGCATCAGCCGACGCCATTTTCCTCAGTGTTTCTTGCCCCAGATGCCAGTTGCCCTCTTGGAAGGCTAAATTTTGGGTAAATGCCAATGTTTCCCAAAGAGATAGAAGGCAAACACAAAAAATAAGCATGTATGTACATATATACAAACAAATACACCATAAGAGACTCCCCCCCACCAGCTAGCTATTAGGAGGGTAAATACCCTAGGAGTACCACAGAGGGAAAGGAGGGAGGGTAATCCTGACTGCAGATCCTATCCAGTTCGGACATCTACATTTATGGTAGGTACAAAACTGTACTATGTCCTTCATGGATGCATCTGCAGTCATAACAACTGGGTAGAATACCATAGCCAACTAGGGGAGGAGGACGGAAGATTATGGTGTGGTTAGGATCCCTTGCAGTACAGCAGTGGCAAACCCTGCTCGGGATCTGGAATACAGAGGTAAATTATAATGCTTGGCAAATGTATGCACGGAGGTCCAAGTAGCCGCCTCAATAATGTCCTTGGTTGCCACTCCTCGTAAGAAGGCTGTGGTAGTGGCTGTTGCCCTTGTAGAATGAGGCCTTATGTTCTGTGGAATTGGTTTTCCATGGAAGGAGTAACAGAATCGTATGCAATTTCCCATCCATTTGGAGATTGTCTGTTTGGAAATTGCTTTTCCTTCCCTTCCTGTTGCATAGGCTACAAAAAGCTGGTCAGTTTTTCTGTTACTTTTTGCTCTGTCCAGGTAGTAGCGTAGCTGTCTATGTACATCCAAGGTATGCAGCATTCTTTCCCCTCTGTTTTGTGGGTTGGGGAAGAAGGTAGGCAGGTGGATTGCCTGGTTTAAAGACACTCTGGATACCACCTTAGGCATAAATGTAGGATTAGTCATTAGTCCTCATGGACACTCTATCTTGGTGGAAGATTAGGAAGGGTTGTACTGCCATTAGGGCCTGAAGTTCAGAAACCCTCCTTGCTGAGGTTATTGCCAGTAGGAAAGCAGTTTTCCATGATAGATGCTGTAGGTCTGCTGTTGCTGCTGGTTCAAAAGGTGCGAGTGTCAACTTTTCTAGCACAAAGTTCAAATCCCAAGCTGGCAATGGTGGTTTCCTAGGAGGTTTTACATTCTTGATCCCTCTGAGGAACTGTCTGAGTAGAGGATGTGAAAAGACAGGTGGATCAAAGCTGTATTCTGCTGAAATAGCTGATGCATGTATCTTGATGGAGGAATAGGACAGGCCTGTATGTAGAAGCTCTGCCAAGTACTCCAGAATGTTAGCAATATCTATATTCGACACATCTTTTCCTCTTTCAGCACTCCAAATGACAAACCTTTTCCATTTTCCTGCATAGTTCCTTCTTGTTGAAGGTCTGCGGGCTTCAAGGATAATGTCTTTAACCCTTTGGGAGAGATCTGGATTAGCTGCTGCTATGTGATGTTCCCTGCAGTCAGTTGCAACGTTTTTAGGTTTGGATGCATGATGCTGTAGTTGTTCTGAGTTAACATCAAAGGCATCAGGGGTATTGACCACATTTTGTCCCGAGACATGCTCCTCAGCAATGGGTACCAGTGTTGTCTTGGCCAGTTCGGAGCTATCAGGATTATCCGTGGACGTTCCTCCTTGATTTTTAGTAATACCTTGTGTATCAAGGGAAGAGGTGGGACTGCATATGCTGTCAGACCCTTCCAGCTGAAGGAGAGCGAATCCACTTTCCATGCAAGTGGATGGAATGTCCTTGTGCAGAATTTTTTTTTTTTTTTTTTTTTGAGCTGGTGATTGAGAGGGGAAGCGAATAAATCTATCTGTGGCATTCCCCATTTCTTTGAGATGGTCTTGAAGATGTCCGGGTGTAGCATCCATTCGTGAGCATCCGAGGTGGTTCTGCTTAACATGTCTGCTAGAGTATTCTCCTTTCCCGGTACAAATATTGCCTGTAACTGGATGTTGTAGCTGAGTGCCAGGTTCCAAAGGTCCAAAGACATTCTGCATAGGGGGTATGAATGAGTGCCTCCCTGTTTGTTGATGTACCACATGACTGTGGTGTTGTCTGTCCTTATCATCAAATGGCCTTCTTTGAGAAATGGTCTGAATTTTTGGATTGCCAGTTTTACTGCCAGCATTTCTTTTAGGTTGATGTGCAGGTGAAGCTGGTCCCGGCCCACAATCCTTGTATGCATTTGTCCAGCATGTGAGCCCCCCATCCTAGGTCTGAGGCGTCTGTTGTGATGGTTTGGCTTGCTTGATAGTTGTGAAAGGGTAGGCCTGGGTTTGTCTGTCATGCTTGAGCCCACCATAGGAACTCCTATTTTAGGCATGGGATTAGTGGAATTTCTGCTTCTAGGCTGTGCCTGTGTTGGGACCATAAATTCTTTAGGTACCACTGTAGTTTTCTCATATGCAGTCTGGCATGTGGAACCAAGATTATGCATGATGCCATGAAGCCCAAGGCCTGCAGAACTTTTCTTGCTGTTAGCTTGTTCTGTTTTGTTAGTGCCAAGAAGTAAAGAGGTAGCTCTTTTTGTTTTTCTGCAGTCAGGAATGCCATTTGTTTTACTGTGTCCAATTCCGCGCCCAAGAATGTCCTTGTTTGGGATGGTATCAGCCTTGACTTTTGTAAATTGACTGTGTATCCCAGTGCTTGTAGCAAGTAAATGACCCTTTGTAAATCTGTTGTCAGCTTGCTTTTGTTGTCCCCTTGTAGCAGGCAGTCGTCCAGGTATGGATAAATTTGTATTCCCTGTAGTCTGCAGTGGGCGATTACTGATGCCAGGCATTTTGTGAATACTCTGGGCGCAGTAGATAAGCCAAAGGGCAATGCTGAGAATTGATAGTGCTCTGATCCTGCAAGAAATCTGAGGTATCTTCTGCAAATTGGTCGAATGGGGACGTGCAGGTATGCCTCCTTGAGATCTAGAGTTACCAGCCAACACTCCTTGCCCAGCATGGGAAGAAGCTGCTGTAGGGTCAGCATTTTGAATTTTGGGACAATGATGTATGTGTTTAAGGTGGACAGGTCGAGAATAGGTCTCCAACTTTTTTCCTTTCTTGGAGCTAGGAACAGTCTGGAGTAGAATCCTTTGCCTTGTTCTGTTGTTGGTACTCTTTCCACAGCTCCCATCTTTGTTAATTGCATTATCTGCTGTAGAGCTTCTGTTTTTTGTTTTGGAGGCAGGTTTGGCATTCCTCTTTTGACTGGTAAAGTGTGGAAGTGGAACCGGTAACCTTGGTCTATGGTTTGCAAAATCCACTTGTCTTTTGTGATATAGTGCCAGTTCTTCGAAAATAAGGTTAATTTTCCGCCTAATGGTGCTGCTATTTGTTCCCTGGTAGGCGGAGTTAGAATCAAGTCACTGTGATTGTGTAGTTGTAGTGGTAGTGGCTGTGTCTTTGCCTCTGTTATTACCTTGCCACTGTCGTCCTCTGTAGGCACCCCCTCTGGGTTGATTTCTGCCTCTGGAACGTCTATTCCTGCCCCTTTGGGATCTTGTGGAGTCAGGAAAGGACCAATTTTTGGCAGGCCAGTTCCTGCTAAACCTTGGGGGCTGAACCTGCAAGAAATCTTTAACCGTTTGTACAGATTTTGCCTTTTCTTCCATTTTCTTCATTACCTGCTGGGCAGGTGTACCAAACAAACTGGCCTTATCCATAGGAGCATCTAATAACTTAGCTTTAACATGATCCGGTAAGACCTGTTCCTTCAGCCATGCATGTCTTCTTATCACTGTGCCAGTCATGGCTGATCTAAATGAAGCCTCCAGTGCATCATAGCCACATTTTAAGGAATGGTTACTAACCTGTTGTATGTTATTTACCATTTCTAATACATATTTCTTATCTATCGAGTCATCAGAGGATAACTTTTTAGTTAACTGTTCAAGCATAAACTCTTGGTATTGTATCATGTGAAACTGACAGTTTAAAGCTCTAGCTGAGAGAGTAGCAGAGGTGTAAACTTTTTTGCCCCATCTGTCTAAAGACCTGGCTTCCCTTTCAGGAGTAGGATTTTTTGCTGAGGTCGAGGCTACTGCCTTACGCCCCTGGGATATAGTTTCGGGGTCTGCAAGTGGGGCCTTGTATAGGTGATGATGAGTGTCTGGTACCCTGTAAAATCTGTCTGGTTTGGCCGGGGCTGGAGGTAAGGAATCTGGTGCAGTGCAGACATCATTAAATGCATCGTCCACAACAGGGAGGACAGGAGGTATAGCTAAGGGCCTGTGTTGTGGTAGGTGCAGAAAAGTCCTAAGTCTTTTTCTGGAATCTGAGAAATCCTGTTCCTGCCATTGGAATTGTTCTCGCATGGCATGTAAGGTTTCCCCAAAGGAGAATTCTTCTGGTGGAGAAGCAGCTGGAATGGATTCTTCAGCATCTGAGTCTTCATAATTGGAGAAAGGAGCCTCTGGCAGGTCTGTAATATCTGAGTCATCCGCAGAATCATCAGAGGACACAGGCTCGGGGGGCTCTGCTCTAGGTCTCTTTTCTGGGGGCTGAGAGGCCCTGTCAGGGTGAGATTGAGATCCCCTAATTAAGGATATTAAATCTTCTGCCAGTGTAAGCATTTGTGAACTAGAAGTGGGCCTGGTTGAGGGGGGTTTAACAGGCACTGATTTAGTAGATTTGGCTGCTTTAGCCCTGGCAAAAGCCTTAACAGACATGGCTGCAGGAGGCCTAGCAGCACCACGTGCTGGGGTGGAGACATCCAAAGGAATGGTGTCTGATAAGTCACTAGTAACCACTGTTGTAGGTAAAATTTCTGAGGCCGATTCAAGTAAAGTGGCCGGAACCTCAGTAGTAGTCATTGATTCTGATGTACTTTGATCAGTTTTCTCGGTTTCGGCCGAAACCGAGACACTCGCGGTTTGCTTAACCATGGTTTCGGCCGAAACCGTGGACCGCGAGTGTCGGTCCTTTTCTTTGCGTTTTTTAACAATTTGGGTAGTCGGCGGATCCGACGGCATAATGTACGCAAAATCTGAGCCGAAATACTGTTCAGCAAACTCCGACCGACGCCTAAGCGTTCGTCGGTTGAAAGAAGCACAGGCTGAACAGGCTGCTACGTCGTGGTCTGGGCCTAAACAAGGCAAACAGTAAGAGTGGAAATCTTTATGAGGTATTTGTTTCCCACAAGTTAAATAGTTATTGACTTTTTCTGACATCGGCTGAGGCAAGAAAGAGTCCCCAACGGGGTACTTAGCTTTTAGAAGTCTTCGAAGTAGTATTCGGTAGTAGTAATCTCTGGATCTGACCGACCGGCACTTGCGAACAGCTTCTGCTTCGGGCGCCACGCGGCAAGAAAGACTGGGGAAAATGGCGTCAGCTGATGCCTTTATACCCGAAGACCAGCAGAGATGACGTCGGGTGAAGAGCGACATCAGCCGAAGCCGGACCCGGACTTTGGAATCCGGCCGACCGAAGGGCTGCCTGACGACAGGACAACCCAGTTGTTATGACTGCAGATGCATCCATGAAGGACATCAATGCCTTTACATCCTAGCAGTGTTGTACATCAACTGTATGCTCCCCACCCAGGCGTAGGGCATAAAAGTGATGTACATGCAATGAATATGTAGAAATGAAGTACCCCAGGAGAACTAGAGCAACACCAGGAGAAAGCAGAATGTACAGTTGTGTACACTTACCATAAATGTAGATTTTAGAGTGTATTCACTTTTACAGTCATCACCTGTAGGTTATCCCTGCTGTGGTAGCACTCGGCCTGCCCGAATACCAGAGTCAATGTTTTTCTGTGTCGGCTGCTGACTGACGTCAGGTCGTCAGTGCTATAAAGCAAGGCAGACAATGCCATTACATCAGTTTTTCTTGCCCTAACCAGTAAGAAGTCCAAAAGAAGGAGCCAGCACAACATGGTTGAGAAACAATAATTTAATCCAAATAATGGCAAAAAAAACAGACCGGTTTCAGCAGTAATGACAATGCCTTCCTTAGTGTAAAGAAAGACCTCACAGAAAGCCATATTTATTAATTATTAACCAGTCAGAAACCCAAGTAATATGGTAAAGTGGTCCTGGTGGCTAAAAGCCACCTAGAGAAGCTTATGTCTCCCTAGATTAAGAAGATATAAGGGGGAAGGATGGAGAGAAACCAGGACTGCAACAGTGAATACACTCAAACATCTACATTTATGGTAAGTGTACACAACTGTACTATGTTCTTCTTGTTTCACTGTTGCAGTCATCACCTGTGGGAGGATTTCCAAAGCTGAGGAGAGGGGTGGTAGGATTAGTAAGAGACCTAGGCCTGGGTCAGCATGCCCTGAACTGCAGATGCAAACCCTGCCCTAGCCTTTGAAAATAGAGGTAGATTGTAACGCTTGGCAAAGATATGGACAAAAGTCCAAGTGGCAGCTTCCAGGATGTCCCTGGTGGGAACTCCTCTGAGGAATGCTGTGGAAGTGGAGGTTGCCCTAGTGGAATGGGTTCGAATAGATTTAGGGGGTTCCCATGTAATCTGTAGCAGAAATAGATACAGTGTGATATCCATTTGGAAATGGTTTGCTTAGAAATGGGCTTTCCCTCTGCCCCTGGGGCAAAGCTGGCAAGTAGTTGGTCTGTTTTCCCGAAGGGTTTAGTACAGTCCAGATAGTATCTGAGCTGTCTGTGCACGTCTAGAGAGTGCAAAATTATTCCCCCCTTGTTTTGAGGGTTAGGAAAGAAGATGGGTAGATGTATGGCCTGGTTGAGAGTCACACAGATACTACCTTGCGCATAAAGGAGGGATTAGTCCTCAGGGAAACCCTGTCTGGATGGAAAATGATGAATGGCTCAATGACCATCAGTGCCTGAAGTTCTGAAACCCTTCTAGCTGAGGTGATAGCTAGGAGAAAAGCAGTTTTCCAGGAAAGGTATCTTAGTTCTGCTGAAGCAACAGCTTTGAAGGGTGGTAAGGTTAGTTTCTCCAAAACATAATTCAGGTCCAGGCTGGCGTGGGTGGCTTTCTGGGAGGTCTGATATTAGAAGCCTCTCTGAGGAATTGTTTGATCAAAGGATGGGAAAACAGGGGCTGATCTGTGTCAAAATGAGCTGAAATGGCTGAGGCGTGGATTCTAATAGAAGAGAAGGAGAGACCACTATTAAGAAGCTCTGCTAGGTAGTCCAGGATAAGAGGGATGGAAGGTTGTGAGGTACTGCCCCCTCTGGACTGACTCCAGGAGCAGAATCTTTTCCATTTTCCCGAGTAAGATTTTCTGGTGCTGGGCCTTCTGGCCTCTGTGATAATGTCTAGGACCTGTTTGCTCAACTGGGGCCCATTGTTTGCCTTTAGAGCATTAGCCATGCTGATAGTTGGAGAGTCTGCAAGTCTGGGTGCAGCATTTCACCCCCCCCACCTGAGTCAGGAGGTCTGAGATCAGGGGAACTGCCTGGAAGGCTGTAATGTCAGGCTGCGCAGTAAAGAGTACCAATGTTGTCTGGGCCAAATGGGAGCAATGATAATGCCCTTTGGTCTCTCCTCCCTTATTTTGATCAGTACCTTGGGAATAAGACGCAGAGGATGTTCCAGGGGAAGGTCAAGGCATCCACCTTCCATGCTAGGTGATGATACTCCCTGGTACAGAATTTTTTCAGCTGATGGTTGAGATGCGAAGCAGAGAGATCCACCTCCGGAGTCCCCCACTCCTGAGTGACCTGTAAAAAGATTTTTCTGTGAAGCTGCCATTCATGGGGGGTCCAGTAAGTTCCTGCTTAAGTAGTCTGCCAGGGTGTTGATGATCCCTGGTAGGTATTGGGCTGTTAGGTGTAATCCCATGGAAGAGGCTGTCAGCCAGAGGTTCATGGGTAGCCTGCACAGAGGGTAAGATTGGGTCCCTGTTTGTTGATGTACCACATTACTGTGGTGTTGTCCGTTTTGATAAGGAAAACCCCTGGCTTGAGATGGGATTTGAAGGATGTCAGGGCCTTTTGTACTGCCATCATTTCCTTCTGGTTGATGTGTAAGGGAAAGTGCTGGGCATCTCAAAGACCTTGGGTGCACCTGCTTTCGAGGTGAGTCCCCGAGTAATGTCTGAGGCGTCGGTGGTAATGGTCTACTCGGCAGGGTGAAGGGAAGACTCTCATAAGCAGTCAGAGGTTGTTATTCTTCAAAATCTGAATAATCAAGATTCCTCAAAATCCTGTTCTGTCAGTATTTCTGGAGAAGGGTCTCTTTTCCTTTTAGAAGTTGTGGCCTGACTACCCCTGATAAGGGAGATAAGATCCTCCGCCATTTTAAGCATTTGAGCTTGGGGTGGTGGAGCAGGAGAAAGATGGTGGCTTGAAGTAGATTTTCTAGGAGTAGCCTTGCTTCTAGGCCTAAGGACCTCCTCAGAAGTCGGTGCCTGCATCGCGGCTCCGGACCCAATCAAGGCAGAGACAACCAAAGGCTCAGAAGATGAAGAAGATTTCTGTGGCATACCGGACACCGAAAGCGTCTCGGTAGAGGCCTGCGAAAGTATCAGATCGGTCATCAGGGACTGCGAAAACGCCTCACTGAATTCCAGAGAACTGACGACCTGCTTAGCGGTATAGTCATCAGAATGCTTATCCTTGAGTGGTCTGTCTCTATCTCTATGTTTTTTCGGAATGCCTACGGATTGTTGGCTGACAGATGCCATTTTGGAACGAAAATACCTGGCTACAATAACAACTCTATGACAAATAGTTCTTGCGTTAAAGAGGGCAGAGAACCGGCAACAGGGGACGTCATGGTCTGGGCCTAAACAAGTGATGCAGTATGAATGGAAGTCTCAGTGTGGGATTTGCTTTCCACATGCGAGACAATTGTTAACTTTTTCGGACATCGGTTAATGCAAGAAAAAAGGGTCCCCAATGGGGTACTTAGCTTTAGACATTTTCAGCTGTAATTCAAAACTCTGGTAGAGACTGACCGGCACACTTGCAAACTGCTTCTGCTATGGGCTCCACGGCAAGAAAGACTGATGTAATGGTGTTGGTTGCCTTGGTTTATAGCACTGATGACCAAACGTCAATCAACAAGCATCAGCAGTCGACGCAGAAAAACACCGACTCTGGTATTCAGGCCGGCCGAGGGCTACCACAGCAGGGATAACCCACAGATGATGACTGCAACAGTGAAACACGAAGATCATGCACATCCAGGAGGAAAGAGAAACAGGACAGCAAAGAAGACAAGCTGACAAAGATCCCTCAGCCAACAAAGAAGATAAATAAGGAGGCAGGTGGGAGGGTCAGAACACTGAAACTGAAAAGGACATTTACTGTTATGGTATGATTCTGCTCAACTGTACTATGTAATCACTGTTTCAGTATTCATCACCTAAGGGAGAGTACCAAGGCTACTATAAAGGATGGGACAGGCACAGAAGAGCCTTCCACAAACCCATGAAAGACAGCCTTGGTAAATCCTGTCCCATCTCTGGAGATGACATCCAACATTTAATGTTTAGTAAGTGTGTGGATAGAGGGCCAAGTAGCAGTTTCAAGGATGGCTCTAGTATCTAAACCTTTGAAGAAAACCCCAGAAGAGGCTACTACACTTGTAGAATGAGCTCAAACTGAAGCAGAAAACTAAGTAATGATAAAAACACAGAACAACTCTGGTACGATCAAGGTTTCCACTTTCAATTGAAGTTTTAATTTTAAAACATAAGCGCTTTTGCCGGAAAATCTGCTTCATCAGATGCTAATAAATACAACCGAAATGTGCTTCTTTTTATACAACCTCTAGCAAGCACTAGTAGTCACATGATACAAATTAGGTAAAAACAATTAACATCATAGGATGTAACTTGAGCTTACTACCATACTGAATGAAAGAAATGCTTGCAAGCATGCACTGCTATCAAAGAAGTCATTTATGAAAAATATATACAAAAATTCACATTTGCATACACACACACACACACACACATATATATATATATATATATATATATATAATATATAAATACATATGTCATACACAGTCTTTTAAATGCAACTTTAGATACATTTATATATCTGTAAAAGTGTATGTATAAACTTATCTTTATGAGTATTTTTTAATAATGCATCCCACTGTACCTGTTATACAGGGCTCCCCAAACTACATAAAGACAGCACAAATCCACCCTCACGCCCCATTGCCTCTGGTCGTAATTGGTACTGAATCCATTTCCATCTATCTGGAAAAGTATCTTAGACCTATGCTAGATAAAATGAATCATGTATTGAAGGACACTGAACATTCTTAAGTGATCTGTATGCCTTTCTGGAAAATTATAGCAACAGTGAACAGAGTTTGTTGTTGGTAACACTAGATGTTACATCACTTTTTACAGTTATACCCAACAATTAGAGTGTACAGAGCACTGAATGCTTTTTAAGACAGTTCAGTAATACTAGTGAAGATGAGCTGGTCAATATTAGTGCTCTCTTAAGATATGTGTTAGAGAATAATGTATTTCTATTTGAAGGTAAAGTCTATTGGCAGCGTAATAGCTTGGCTATGGGAACATTCTGTGCCAACAGCTGCGCCAATGTTGTCATGGCTGTTTGGGAACTGGAACATGTCTTACAAGGACCTTTTTATCAGCATGTGCTCCTTTATAGGAGGTTTGTGGATGACTTGTTTGTCCTGGGGGGGGGGGGGTTAAGTACCACTGAGATTCACTTCAACATACTCTAAATCAAGTATTCATTTTTTAGATGTTTGTGTAGAAGTTGAAGATACTGGCGGTACATATACTAAGCTCTACAGGAAACCCTGTCATGTCAACCACTTGCTTTCTCATGACAACATGCATCCCTCTTATATTTTTAAGAATGTGATCCTTAATCAGGTGTTCAGAGCCTCAAGACTTAATGTACGTGAAGAAGATTTTCAGCAGCAGGTCAACATGTTGAGTCAAGAACTGATAGAGAGAGGATATAATGAGGCAGATGTTCTAATGTCAATGAGGTGACAGGTCTGAGGGGAACGGTAGCCAAACCTTATTTTTCCAAACGCAATTATACAGGTAAACAGGCCCCTACACAGTCACCTAGAATGAAACTTAAGGTTCCTTTATACTATTCAGACAATGTTTCTTCCTACATGAATATAGTAAGGAGAGATTGGGGTGTTCTTACTACCGACAGACATATTTGTGAGTTGATAGATATTAAGCCTAAGTTTCTGTTTATGAACACGAAGTCCCTTAAAAGGCAGTTATGCTATTCTAAGAACACTTTTCAGTCTAATACAGCAGTTGGAACACATCCTTGTGGTAAATGCAACTATTGTAAATACACTGACAACACAGCTAGCTTTGAGCATCCAGACCAGAATAGAGTGTTTCACTTTCAGGTGCAAGCCACATTTAACAGCCAACATACAGTTTACTTAGTGCATTGCCTTAAATGTAAAAAATTCTATATAGGCGAAACAGACAGACCCTTCAAAGAAAGGATTCGAGAACATATTTACTATAACAGTAGGAGAAATAAAGTTAGTGCTTTGGCCAAGCATGTTATTGACACTAACTCTGAACATACCTTTAAGTTTATGGCCATATGCAGAATTTTTGACAACATTGGTGGGGGGAGACATATGTAATATGACTGAGCAGTTAGAGGCCAGATGGATTATTAGACTTAGGGGAGATTCAGAGCATGGTTTAAATGAATATGTGCCACTTAAACCCGAACTTAAATCCAGACCCTTGTTTAGATATTTTTTCTCTTTTTTTTCTTTTTAAATGTATCACTAATAAAGTGTGCTTATTTATACATGTATTTTTTTACGTATATTTTTATACATACACTTTTACAAATATATAAATCTTATATCTAAAGTTGCATTTAAAAGACTGTGTATTACATATGTATATGTGTTTTAGATGGTTCCCCTTTACAATTTCGAATTTCAGTATCTTGAGACCATAAAGGTGAATTTTTAAAATAGTGAAAGTGCATAATTGCAAATTCATATATCTCGAATTCGCGGTTATGGCTTTACGCTACGTTGCGTGCGGTGGTTTGTATGGATGGTGTCCGGTGTCATATGTGGATTTAGGTGCGATTTAAGGTGAGTGAGTGTTTTGTAAGGGAGTTTGGATGTATGTGAGTGTGTCTGTAAGTTATATGTGTGGGTTAGGGTAGGCAGGTGAAAGTATGTGTGTGTAAGTGTTGGATGTGTTTGTGTTTGTATATGTGTGGTGTGTGTGTGGGACTGTAGAATGTCTGGGTGTGAGTCTGCTGTCTCTTCCTGTTTGTGTGATCTTGGAGTTAGTATATATAATTAGGGGGTGCACTGGGGCTTGCCCCCCCTGCTTATATGTAGTTTAGGTGTGTTGATGTGTGTTATTATGTTTGTGTATGTTTTTTTGTTTGATTTATTATAGTGTGGATAGGATGGTGTATGGTGTGTTAATGTTCGCGATTTTGTGTTTCGGGGTTCTGGGATTTTGAGCGTTTGCCTTTATGGTCTCGAAATACTGAAATTTGAGATTTCAGTATTTCAAGATTATAAAGGGGAACCGTTTTTTATATATATATATATATATATATATATATATATATATATATGTATATATATAATATAATTTAAATGTGAAATTTTTATATATATTTTACATAAGTGCCTTCTGTTGATAGCAGTGCATGCAAGTATTTCTTTCATTCAGTAGGGTAGTAAGTGCAAGTTACAACCTATGACGTTGTTTTTACCTAATTTGTATCATGTGACTACTAGTGCTTGCTAGAGGTTGTATAAAAAGAAGCACACTTCAGTTGTATTTATTAGCATCTGATGAAGTAGATTTTCCTGCGTAAGCGCTTATGTTGTAACATTAAAACTTCAATTGAAGATGGAAACCTTGGCCATACCTGAGTTCTTCTGTGTTTTTATTATTACTTGCTTTTGGATTTATTCAGAACTCAGGAACCTGTGTGGGCTGGTGACTGTTTTTGTGGTTTTGAAGCAGAAAACTGTTTACCATGAATACAGCAAAAGGAAATGGCCTTAGAAATCCTGAAGGAGATGGTTTGATTAGAAGCTGCCAAACCCAATGTCCTGGAATAAAAAGAAAATTGTTTTATCGAAATAATACCTGAGCTGCATATATAGATCCAAGGTGTGAAGAACCCTTTCACTAGCAAATTGTGAGGAAGGAAAAAAAGAAAGAAGCTGGACAGACTGATTCGGAGACAACTCATTGATCATCTTGGGCATAAAAGAATTAGTATATAAAGACACCCTGTCCTTGTGAAAAAGGAGGAGATGCCATTACAAGTCTGAAGTTCAGACACTTTCCTGGGTGAAGAAAGGGTGACTAATTAACAGTCTTCCAAGTACAATGTTGCAAAGAAGCAGTGGCAGCAGGCTTAAAAGGAACCAAAGTCAATTTTTAAAGGACAAAATTAAGGTCCCAAGAGGGAGGAATAGGTTTTTGGGTCTATATTGCAACGTCAAAACTTCAAAAGAGTGAACGCTCTTACATCGACATGGAAATACTGAACCCTCAAAATGTCTAACGGCCAAAAGAGCAATTTTTCTTTCTCGAGGAAAAAAATCGCTGGGCCAAAAAAAGAAAGAAAAAAAAAAGCAAATAGACAAAATAAATCGGAGGGGCTTAGCCTCCCACTCCCCCTACACCCCCCCCTATTTATATATACCAACTCCGAGATTGCGCCACAGTGGAGGAAATGTTAAAGTCTCAACAATGGCCTAGCGATTTTTTTCCCTAGGAAAAAAAATAACTGTTCTGGCCATTCGACATTCTGTTGGTTCAGTATTTCTGTGTCGATGTAAGAGCGTTTGCTCTTTTGAAGTTTCGACATTGAAAGATAGACCCAGGTTTTCTTGGGGGCCTGATATAAAAAATGCTTTTAAAGAATTATTTGACCTGAAAAAGAGAAGCCAAGGATGGGTTCAAAGACAAATAAGCAGAGATTGCTGACAAGTGAGCTTTAACAGAAGAATATGCCAAGCCAGCATGGAGCAGTTCACACAATTAAGAAAGGGCCAAATGGACCCCCGAGTGAGAAGGAATCCTGGTGATGCTTACGACAGCAAACAGAAACTCTTTTCCATTTAGCAATACAGAATTTTCTGGTCTCATGCAGTACCCTAAGCATGTCCTCAGAAAAGCAGTGTCTGAATGGGACGAAAATCCTATCACACAATGTGTCAACTGAAGAGTGGACAAGTGACGGTGAATGAGAGACCCCTTGTCTAGGGTGAAAAGATCCATCCTGTGAAGTAAGTTGTAATGACTGCCCAACGCCAGGTGAAAGAGGAGGAGGAAACTGGTGTTGTCTGGGCCAAAAGGGAGTCACCAAGATTCTCAGAGCATCCTTTACAATGCTGTGTAGGACCCTGGGAAAAAGAGGAAGAGGAGGCTATGCAAATAGAAACATCCCCTTCCAAGAGAATGACATGGCATCCACCTTCTAAGTCAGAGGACTTGGGACTCTGAAACAGAAGCAAATAAGTTGCCAGTTCAGATGGGGAGGCAAAAAGATCCACTTGAGAAATATCCTACTGATGTACTATGTCCAGAAACACCTCTCAGCGAAGCATTCATTAGTGATTTTGAGTCCTGGACCTGTTCAGGGAGTCTGCCACAAAGTTGTGGTCTGAAGGAATGTAAACTGCATGAAAAGTAATCTGATAGTAGATAGCCAAATCAGAGGCCTGAAGGGCTAGTTTGCATAAAAGATAAGACCTTGTGCTCCCTTGTATTTTGATGCACCACACAACTGTGGTGGTGTCTGTAAAGACCTTTAAAGGGCCTGAAGACCAAATAGACTGGAAGGCCTAAACAGCAAGAATGAACACCCTCATTTTCTTTATGTTGATGTAGTCTGACCTCTAATGAAGAGGCCATAGATCCTGAGCCTTCAGATTGTTGGAAGTGGCTCCCCAGCCCAGATCAGAAGCATCTGCTCCCGATCATGGGTAGGAGTATGCAAAGGTAGTCCAGGAGTGAGGGAGACCTGCTGAATCTCCCAGTGCTACTAGAGTTTGAGACAAGGAAGTAAGGGAAATAGAAACTCCAGAGGATGGCAATGCCGGATCCACACCGTTTTCAGTTACTACTGATGTTGCCTAATGTGAAGCTTGGCAAAGGGAAGCATGGGAATGACAGATGCCATGAACCTCAGGATTCTGACAAATTCCCTTGCAGAAATGAGAGAAAGGGGAAGCAGAGACTGAAGTAGGTTGTCAGAGAAAGAATCTTGGAAGGAGGAAGATGCCAACATTGGAATGGTCTTAATTCTACTTCCCAGAAAAACGTGGTCTTGAGAAGGATTTAGATTGGATTTAAAGAAGGATGGTGAATCCTAGACTGAGCAGAAGGAGCACAGTGAATTTTAGATTCTGCAAAAGCTTGGATTGGGAGGAAGCCTGAAGAAGCAGATCGGCCAGATATGGGAATATTTGGATTCCCTGAAGCCTGCAAAAGGCTATGACAAGGGACAAACATTTTGTGAACATCCTTGGGGCCACATAAAGACAAAGGGAAAAGCAGACAATTAAAAATGCAAGGAAGAAACAGAAATGTAAAAAATCCCTGAATAGAAGGTAAATGGGAATATGCAGATATGAATCTTTAGGTCTAGGGATACCAGAAAAGCCTGTGGAACTAAGACGTGGAAACAAGAGTATGGAGGGAAACCATCCAAAAGGAGGGAATATTTAGAATGGTATTTAGAAAGGAAAGATAAGGACAGGACTCCTGGATCCCTCTTTTCTGGGGACAAGAAACATTCCAGAGTAAGAGCCTGTTCCACTTTGGGATATAGGAATCAGTTAAATAGTGCCCTGATCCAGTAAATCCTGCAGAACTCCAGAGAAATGAGGAAGCTGGTGTAGAGGAGATGGAGGAATACCTGCGAAAGGGGATTTCCATACTATAAAATAACTGTGACAGATAATGGACAGCACCCAAGAATCTGAAGTTATATGTTGCTATAGAGGGAGGGATAAGAAAAGCCTGAGGGACAGGGGAACCTGGGCCCAGGAGAGGGGGGAAAATGTGTCAGATGGAGGCAGATTTGTCCTGAAAAGGGGGCTTCTGAGTTTTAGAAGTCTGGGTGGGTTTATCAGCAAAAATACACTTAGGAACTGTCTTCCTCTTAGAAGGCCAATGAGGTTGCTGACTCACAATGGCATATTTATGATAGGTTTTCTGAAATTTAGGTAAGACGGAAACAAAGATTTGTTTAAGATCCTGAATCACTTGACCTTTGTCTTGTAGAGTCTTAACCAAGTCAGTAGTAGCTGTACCAAACAGATTCTGATTGTCCAAAGGGGCATCTAGAAGTCTGGCCTTAATATTATCAGTAAAGGCTTGAGGTGAAGCCAACAGCACCTCCTCATAACAGAACAGGAAGCAGCAGCTCTAAAGAATGCATCAACTGCATCATAACTGCATTTGATGGACTGACAGACAACCTAAGAAGTGGAACTTAAGGACAGGGCCACAGTCCTTGCCTCAGAATAAAGAAGGTCATACAACCCCCCCCCCCCACAGCTGTGACAAAAGAGCCAAGACAGCTGGTCATTTGGGTTTGATAATTATTGGCCCTGAAGGTAAGGATGGCAGAAGTGCAAACCTTTCCTCTAACCTCTCCACAGCCCTATTATCTTTATCAGAAGGAAGGAGCTTGGAAGAGGGCAGAAGCTTGGATGGCTTGTCTGCAGAAAGACCACAGAAGGATCTAAAGGAGGACACCTGTAGAGGTATTTAAAGGCCTCAGGCACTTTATAAAAATGGTCAGGTTTTGTAGGAGCTAGAGGTTGGGAATCAGGAGCCAGAGAAGCAGCTGCAAATGTATGAAATAAGACATCCAACACAGGGGGCAGCAGAAGGTGTAGGGGGATTTCATCTGCAACAATTCATAATACCCATTTTGAATATCAGAGACTTGTGAGCAATGCCACTTAAACTCCATTATGTAAAAGAAGAGTCAGGGATTAAGGAATCCTCTTACTCAGAATCATAGTCTGAGGAGAAGTAATTTGTGAGGGGTAGGCCAATGACACATCCCCGGAATCCAATCCTTATCTGAAGAATCAGACTCCATAGTCATTTCAGCTGAAGTACAGGACTAAGGAGAAGCAGGAACAGACACTCCCTGAGGTGGTCTTAAGACCATCAGGGCGTTAAATAATCTTTGAATAAAATCCTGACATTCTGTATGCGGATCCTTAGCAATGGGAGGAATGTACTTAATTTTCTGTTTCTTCTTTACTGGAATGTCTGCTATGACCAACCTAGGAGGCTCGGAGACATGCCTCAGTGAGGGTACCAGGGGATCTTATCCCTCACCAGAATCTTGGGAATCCACTTATGCCCTTCAGAGATAATCAGCCACAGTTCCCTCTTACTGCCCACTGTGGACATTTGCATTGCCTCAGAGGAACTGCTAGAAGCCAGTTCCATGCTAACCTCTGATAGGGCCACAGCAGAGGAAGCCAGTGTCTGCATTGGACAGTCTAAGGCTCTTTTTTTGACAGACAGCTGTGTCTCTGAGTGGGCAGACTTGGCCACTGTACCCTAGGTGAAAAATTTAGTCACTGTCTCTCAAGATAAATAGAAAGAGAGGACAGATGGTTGCAAAGTGTTTTAGGCACAGAGGCCTGACAAATAGTGCATTGGCTATGAGCGTGTGAAGCATCTAGGCAAAACAAACACTTCTCGTGATGGTCTTTAGGAGGAATCAGCCTCCCAAACTGGCATTTTACCTTCCTGGATGACATGAACCCTAATTCCACAAATAAAGGAAAGGACAAAAAAGAAGGACCCCCAACAGGGCACTTATCTGTAACAAGCTCGGTAGAAACCAGCTCAGTGAAGGGTGGTCAGACTGACATTCAAATAAGGCATTTGAAGTGGCAGCCAAGAAGTTCCGAGTATTCAGTGTAAGTATGTCACTTTTATGCCCTGCACCCTGTGCTGGGAGCACACAGCTGATGTATGCTGGGAGGATGTAAAGGCTGTGCTACACTGGCCAGATTTTGGGCTATCATTGGTAGGAGATCCCATAGGTGATGAACACTGTAACAGTGATATGGAATGACATCTTCTTTGTCATTGGGTGGTGGCAAAATTTAGCTCCCCCCTGTCAAAGTGGAGCATAAGCTGACATGGCCTACCCTTGTTATCAGAAAGCACATGAGGGCACTTTTGAGGAATGATATGTGATATGGGGTCTACTTTAGATGCTCGAAGTTACTGAACTTCGAATACGATATGATCAACGCCATATGGTCGAAATCCAGTAACATCGAACACCTAATAAAAACATAACCAAAAGTCATTTCAGCTCCCCTGCGCCCCCCACAGCCCCCACTACTTAAATATTCCAACTCCGAGACCGCACTACATTGAAGTAAATGGAAATCTCCCCTTAAGGAGGTTTCCGTTTACCTCTTCGATGTTCTACGGTTTCACTGCTTACGTGTCGACAATGTCAGATTCGACATTGTGAACATTCGTGATTCTGATATAGACCCGTGACATGTACTACAGAAAGTTTGTCCCTCACTACAGTACCATAACCATGCCTCTTATAGACCATACATAAAAGAATAAAACCATATGGACACTGGATTATCAGTAGGCTTCCCAGAAACTTGGAAGCTTTGAGTGTCTCCCCTGTTTTATTTAGTCCTGACTACAGCCAAGAATTTCTTGTGCAGGCAGATGTGTCAAACCACAGTATGGACACTAAACTCTGTCAGATCGTTTAAAAGTAGAGGAACATCCCAAAGTATACATTAGACTTTTAAACTTCAGCCTGGAGGAAATCATATGAAACTGTGTTAAAAGAATGTTTCTGAACAGTCTGTGCTTTATAAAATCTTAAGACTTGCTGAATGGTTGAAAAATTACAGTAGTTACACACCATAATGCCTTAAAGTGGCAATGCAGTCAGTTGGCAAAACAGAAAGTTTGTTAGATGGAACTTGGGACTATTTCCCTAAAGTATGACAATCCAACACCCTCTGGGGTCAGTAATGCAAATACACATAGTTTGCCATGACAGGAGACAAAGCAGCATAACAAAATGCAGCTGTAACTAAACCCCAGCTTCATTTTTGGTGTTAAAGTCATAAAAAAACGCACACAAAAATATTGTGTGTGCGTGTGTGTTTATTAACCCATATTGAATGTACAGTATGCATACATGTGTAAAAAAAAACATCTTAGGCAAACTTTAGCTCCTGCTGGTGAAACAGCACTGGAAGGCACTGGGCTGGCAACACAGTGGGTAAGATCCTGGGGAGCCAACGACCATTACTCAGCTCTACAGTTAATCAATGTAAAGCTAATAAGGGTGTGGCAAGTATCACAGGTGTCAGCTAGTATGCAAGACAGCAGTGCACATCTACCATATGCCCTTGAGGCCAACTGCCCTTACATATCTGGCACAGGTGATAGAAATTGTGAGACCACAGCTCTTGGCCATCACATATAAAGTGCAGGCAAAAGTTTGCAATTGTTATACTCCCATTTGTCCATGGCGAGTGTGTACTGCTTGGCAGATGAAGGGCATGCTATTCATTCTTTATTTACTAATAAGTGTTTGATGTTGAAAACACAGAAAACAGAAAAAAGAAGTTATGTACTCACCATAATGTTCCATCTGTGTTGTCCATTTTTCATTCTTCCTCACATTTCATTCTTCCTCACATATGGGTCTTGGATCTGATCCTCAGATCCAACTTGGGTGCATCTTCCAGACTTTGGATCTTAATCTTGAGCTCTTTACTCTTCCCACAGTGCACTACACTAACCCTAACCCCTCAGATTGAGTTTGCTGCCTACTGCCTATGGTTTTAAAGGATAGGACAGATAATAAAAGGTTAAGAGTCAAATCGGGAACAGGAAAGTTCCTATATCATTAAGTAACTTTCTACGAATTACAAGGCCGGGGGATGGTTGGGAGGGGAGGTGAGGAAGAATGAAAAATGTACAACACAGATGGAATGTTATGGTGAATACATAACTTCTTTATCTGATGCTGTCCTTTTCATTCTTCTTCACCTATGGGTCAGAATCCCCAGCAGCATAAGTCTTGGGAGGTCATGAAGAAAATGCCAGAGCACTGTTGAACCAAAGGAAGCACCGTTTCTTGGAACTATGCTTCAACCTATAAATTATCTCAAGGGTACGAGTCTAACTAAGTGACCCTAGCTCTGAAAGCATTGACAGAAAACTCTGGGATAAGGTAGATGTAATAGTGACAAATGTGGTAGATGGTGTGAAGATATGGACTAGTGCCAGCAAAGCTAGCTGGAGTTTTGTAAAGAATGATATCCTTTGAATATATGTGTACAAGATGCTTGTATTACAAATGTATTGGAACTGTATGACATTTGAGTATCAAACTGATTTGTACAAATGTATTAGAACTGTATGGCATTTGAATACCAAACTGACTTGCACATATGCTTATGTTACAAAGGTTTTAGAACTGTATGCCATTTGAATATCAAACTGCATTTGTAAAGTTGCTAATGTTTAAGAGTGGGTCATGTATGTATATATGTTAGCAAAGGACCCTGGAAGAGCAGAGATTAACCAGCTAGCTTACTTTAAGAAAAATAAGGGAAATGTAAATGAGCTGTTAAAACATTAAAATGGCACTCCACAGTGATGAACAGGACCAGAGATGGTAAGTCTAGAAAAAGCCATTTTTAATAGCCTCTGTAAAGAAGAGGGGAAGTACTGTAATTGATTTATGACTCCAGGGCACTGCCATAAACCTTTAGATGTTTTTTGTAGTCAACTACGCTAAATTCCTGTCTCAGCTTTAAAGGGGGATACTGTGAAAACCTAGAGTCAGGTGACCAGATGAGGACATTCTGTCAGCCATCTTGGACATTTTAGATATTACAAAGAGAAATCTCTCAGTATTGAGTATTCTGTCTTGGGTCTGACAACAAGAACATCATCTCCCTTGCTCTATTAAGTAAGTAGGGAACAATAATTCTCCTAGATTCAGCCAGGAAAATATAGTGAAGCTTAGTTTAGATATATTTTTTCTTTATTTGTCTGAGTCTGTCCATAAATGTTATTTTCAAATTTTCCTGTAATTTGAACTCTGTGGTTTACTGTAAATATATATATTCAGTATTTTCATGTTCTTTTATTTATTATCAAATATATTTAAAACTTTTAATGTGGCTAGTCCCTTTAGAAAGTATTTAAGCTTTGAGAGTACTTATATTTATTTGGTGACACAGTGTGAGCCACTCCTGAAGGCCTAGCTGCCTTGATCAACTACTACGATTTGTATTAGTATTAATATTACACAGTATAACTGGATACCCTTTGTTAAGGGCTTTAGAGTAGCTGATTGTGGAGTGTCTGGTGGCAGCGATAACTACCTTATGCTCTGGGCAAAAGGGGGCAAAGCAGGTAAATCTGTGCCAGCCTTTCCCAGGGGTGTGTGTGAAAAATCAAATCTCACAGTGTGGGTGTATGTCAGCTACTTGGAGCAGAGACACGAAGCACTGGGTTCACAGAGAGGGTGCCGGAGGACTTGGCTTGGACACTCTGGCCGAGGACCTAACTCTACAGCTGTACCAGTGGGAAGTGTTATTGGGGACCTGGAGGAAGACAGATAGCCAGGGGGTCTGGATTTCTTTATAAGTGTGTTCCCTGTGTGCTCGTAAGTGAAACTGTGTGTGATGCAGAGACATCTGCATCTGGAAATACTGAGTGTATCCATTTGTATTCCAAGTGAATGTCCCTCTCCAGTGTCAGTGGTGAGGATTGAAGCTCCTTGATTATTGGTCCATACAGGGGTCGTCCCAGATGGCTCTAGGATGGTGAGGCAATTCTAAACCATTTTATGAATAAATTAGCAAGATTTGGTCAGTAATTTATTTGTCCAGGATAATATGCAAGAGTGCTAAACTCAAGAGGTTAGAAGGGAAAGGATATTAAGAGCTGGTCAGACTTTCAGTGCTGTTTAATCCCATGAGTTGTAAACATAATTGCATATAAACCTCAATCAGATAAGTGCTGTGTTAGGCATAATTAGGGCAATTGAGAATGATAACTGGCAATTGTAACTATTATTGTAATGGTGAGTAATATTGGACCTAGTGGTTAGTTAGGTTGTAAATAGGGAAACGGTCCATAGGGACACCCTATCCTATGAAAAGGATGTAAGGGAGGCTTTGTAAATCTTTGTCAAAGTAACAACTACTAAGGCAAATGTTTTCCATGAAAGAAAAGTTGCATGCCATAATTTTTGGCCAGTTCATAGAGTTTCTGTGTCAGTCTCTAAAGAATGATCGAGATATCATGTGGAGAAAAGGGGATGTTCTATGGTTTGTCTATGCTGCAATGGTCCTTTCAGTAAAAGGGAAAATTAACTTGTTTACTCTTCAAAATGAGTTGGCATCAACAGTAGCTCAGGTGGGTCTATATGACACTATCGAATGGACTAAATAGCGAATGCTATTTAGTCGATCCGATACTGTCGAAATCGCAAAATAGTGAAGTCACGGAACATTGAATTTTTTCCCAGGGAAAAAATGTGGGCCATCTTCGGGACTTTGCTATTTCCTCCACTATGGTGCGATCTCGGAGTTGGTATATTTAAGTAGGGAGGGTGTAGGGGGTGGAGGGGGCAAAGCCCCCCACTTAAATTTGTGTTTAAGTTTATTTATTTATTTTGTAACGGAGCAGCAAATTTATTCCCTGGGAAAAAATTTGCTGTTCGGTTTGTTCGATAGTTTGTTGTTTCGATATTATCAGTACAATGAAATAGCGTTCACTATTTACATCGTACGATAATATGATATAAACGCGTTCAGGTAGGTCAATGTACTGATTGGAAGCCTTCACGGATATTGTTTTCCATTTGCATCTACAAGTTTCCTAGTGGAATGCTTCTGGAAGGCCAAATAATGTCATGGGCAATGGGAGCCATACCTGATTAGAGGTTTGCTAACTTGTGGGTAAACAGGGTCAATGATAGATGGGAAGCAGATATACCAGATGCCAACCTGGGAGCCTAGCAATGTTAGAAGAAATCGATTTCGAGTCTGGGGTATGAGATTGGATTATCTCTCACTTGAAAAGAACTCCCATCAGAGCTGGAAAGCTGCCTTAAATACTGTAGCAAAGACAGGAGGAAGAGAACAGTTTGCTCAAGAAGGTCCATTGAGTGGTTCTATCAGCAAAACCAAAAGGTTTGAGAGGTTTGAGAGAGAGAGAGAGAGACATAGCTGTAGAGTAGACCATTGCACAGTCTAGTCTACTGGGAAATTTACATTAAAAACTGCAGCTAGAAGCCTTGAGAAATGTAAAAGGTTACACTGACTCAATGACTGACAAAGTACAGTTGTGTACACTTACCATAAATGTAGATGTTTGAGTGTATTCATTGTTGCAGTCATTACATTTGGGTAATCTGCTGGCAGGTTGCCATCAGTCGGCCTGATTAACAAAGTCTTGGGTCCTGCGTCTGTTGCTGTCCCTTCTTCCATGACATCAGGTCGTCAGGGGTATAAAACATGCAGCCAATGCCATTTTCATCAGTTTTTCTTGCCCCAGATGTCATTTGCCCCCTCAAATGGGGAGCTAAATATATATATATATATATATATATATATATATATATATATATATATGCATGTAATTCAGAACACAAAAAATATACCTCCAAATAAAAGCAAATACAACAAAAAGGCTTTTGAGCATAGTAACAGAAAGAACAGGTATAAAAAGAGAAAAATAGGGTGCTGGCAGCTGGGTAACCAGGACCGCAACAAACGAACATCTACATTTATAGTAAGTGTACACAACTGTACTATGTTCTTCGTGTTTCACTGTTACGGTCTTTACATTTGGGTAGAATCCCAAAGCTATGGTTGGGAGGATGGAATTATACAGCATTAGGAGCAGCTATAAGGTCCTGCAGGACAGCAGTGGCAAAGCCTGCTCTGGATTTAGAGAAGAGAGGTAAATGGTAATGCTTGGTGAATGTATGAACTGAGCTCCAGATAGCAGCTTCTAGAATGTCTCTGGTAGGAACCCCTCTGAGAAAGGCTGCAGAAGTAGATGCAGCTCTGGTGGAATGGGATTTGATCCCCTTGGGGACAGGTTTACCATGATGCATGTAGCAGAAACGAATACAATGGCTTATCCATTTTGAAATTGTCTGCTTTGAGATAGCCTTTCCCTCTGCCCCTGCAGCAAATGCCACCAGTAGTTGCTCAGATTTTCTTAGAGATTTTGTCCTGTTCAAGTAGAATCTTAGTTGTTTGTGTACATCCAATGAATGCAGAATCTGCTCCCCCTTGTTCTGTGGATTTGGGAAAAAAGTTGGCAGATGAATGGTCTGATTAAGAGCCACACTAGATACCACTTTAGGCATAAAGGATGGATTGGTCCTGAGCGCTACCCTGTCCGGGTAGAAAATATTAAAAGGCTCTACTGCCATGAGAGCCTGTAGTTCTGAGATCCTTCTAGCTGAAGTGACTGCTAAAAGAAAAGCTGTCTTCCAAGAGAGAAATTTTATGTCCGCAGTAGCAGCTGGCTCAAAAGAAGGCAGGGTGAGTTTTTCCAACACAAAATTGAGGTCCCATGCAGGAGTTGGTGCTCTCCTGGGAGGTCTTAAATTGTTGGCCCCTCTGAGATACTGCTTTAGCAGGGGATGAGAAAAGAGGGGAGGCTCTGTGTTGTAATGAGCTGAAATGGCAGAGGCGTGGATTTTTATGGAAGAGAAAGATAGGCCCTTGTGAAGCATCTCAGTTAAATATTGCAGAATCTGAGGAATACTGGGCATTTCTGTGCTTATTACTTGTGCCTGATTCCAGGCACAGAATCTTTTCCATTTATCAGCATAAGATTTTTTAGTACTAGGCCTTCTAGCCTCCAAAATGACATCCATCACAGGTTTGTTGAGAGATGTAACTGGTGAAATTAGTTGATTAGCCACACTGCAAGATTCAGAGTTTGGAGCTGAGCGTGTAGAGTCTGAAAGTTCTGCTGAGACAGCAGATAAGGTGTCTGAGGCAGGTACCACAGAGGAAGGTGTGACATATTGCGCAGGAGTGGGTACCAGTGTTAGCGAGGCCAGTCTGGAGCAATCAGAATCATTTTTGTTTTTTCCTATCTGACTTTTAGTAATACCTTGGAGAGCAATTTCCAGCTGAAGGACAGAGCATCCACTTTCCAAGATTTTTTGTGATGGATTCTTGTGCAGAATTTGTCCAACTGATAGTTTTGGGGTGAGGCAAAAAGATCTATGTCTGGCCTCCTCCATTTGCGTGTCAACATGCTGAAGATTTGCGGATCCAGTTTCCATTTGTGTGGGTCCATAAGATTTCTGCTTAGTTCGTCTGCCAGAGTATTTTGCTTTCCTGGCAGGAACTGAACTTGTAGATGTATTTGGTAAGTCAAGGCTGTGTTCCACAAGGCCATGGCTAGTCTGCAAAGGGGTAGGAATGGGTACCCCCCCCCCCTGCTTGTTTATGTACCACATGACTGTGGTGTTGTCTGTCTTATCAGTAGTTGTCCTGGATGAAGAAAGTTCTTGAAAGCTGTCAGAGCATTCTGTACAGCTAGCATCTCCTTCTGGTTGATATGCAGGTGCATTTGATTTGGGCTCCATTTGCCCTGAATGCCTCTCCCTGTCAGATGCACCCCCCAAGCATAGTCTGATGGATCTGTAGTCAGAGTTTGGGTGGCATGGGGTGGAATGAATGACAGTCCCTTGTTTTGGTGAGAGGCCTCTGCCCACCATAGGAACTTTTGCTGCAGGCAAGGAATGATAGGAATCACTGTTTCCAGGCTGTGACAATGTTGACTCCATAAGGTTTTTAGGTACCATTGAAGTTTCCTCATATGCAGTCTTGCATATGGAATTAGAAGAATGCAAGAAGCCATGAACACCAAGGCCTGCATAATTTGTCATGCAGATAACTGGGTTTTTGTGGCCACTTGTTTGAAGTAAGTCATCAATTGGATTTGTTTGTCTGGTGTGAGGTAAGCCATCTGGGCAGTTGTATTCAAGCTTGCACCCAGGAATGTAATTTTTTGAGAGGGTACCAGTTGTGATTTCTTTTTGTTTATGGTTTACCCTAGGCAAGTTAGAAGCCTTTTTACAAATGCCAGATGCTTAGAAGAGTGTCCTTGTTTTCTGCGTGAATTAGACAATCATCCAGATAAGGATAAATTTGAGTGTTTCTTTGTCTGCAAAATGCAATTACTGGTGCCAGGCATTTTGTGAAGACCCTGGGCGCAGTAGATAAGCCAAAGGGCAGTGCAGAGAACTGGTAATGCAAATAGCCTGCTTTGAAGCAGAGGTATCTTCTGCAAGATTCCCCGACTGGGATATGCAGGTAAGCCTCATTTAAGTCTAGAGTTACCAACCAGGCATCCTTGCCTAGCATAGGCAGTAACTGTTGTAGAGTCAGCATCTTGAATTTTGAAATGTCCAGGAAAGTATTTAGAATGGATAAGTCCAGAATTGGACGCCATGATTTGTCTTTTCTGGGTACCAGGAAAAGTCTTGAATAAAAACCTTGTCCCTTTTCTGGTACTGGTTGAATAGCCCCCATATTCATGAGGGACATAACTTGTTTCTGGGCCTCTGCCCACTGATTTGGAGGCAGATCTGGCCATCCGTTTGGAATTGGCAACGTGTGGAAATGAAATCTGTATCCCTGGGATACTATATTTAAAACCCACTTGTCCTGGGTAATTAGATGCCAATTTTGTGCATGAAGTGCTAGTTCCCCCCCCAAAGGGGCTGCCAAAAGATAAGTGCTCGGAAATGGCAGAAGAAAGTCATTGAGACTGTTTACCGTAGGTAGGTAGGTGCATTGCTACTTCCAGATTTGGAAGTGGAGGCACCCCATTGTTTTGTTCTGTAAGTTCCTTGTGACTGAAACTTGGAGCCTTTGGAGTGTCTAGGTTTGACCTGAGCGGCTCTGGTGGGTACTGAAAAGGACAAATTATTAGTAGGCCAGTGCCTACTGAACATGGGTGGCTGCACTTGTAGGAAATCTTTTACAGATTGCATAGATTTAGCTTTGTCTTCCATCTTTTTCAAAACTTCTTCTGCCTTATTACCAAATAGACTGTCCTGTTGTAAAGGAGCATCCAACAATTTTGCTTTAACATGATCAGGCAGATTTTGCTCCTTGAGCCAAGCATGCCTTCTTATCACAGATCCAGTTACAGTGGCCCTGCAGGAGGCCTCCAAGGAATCAAAACCACATTGCAAAGTATTCTTTCCAACTTGTTCAACTGAATGCAATAAATCCTGTAACACTCCACACAGTCAGAAATCAACATCATTTTCTGTTTAAGTAAGCCCATGACATGCTGCTGATATTTAAGCATATGAAATTGACAGTTTAAGGCCCTGATTGCCAGGGTTGCAGACGTGTAAACCTTCTTAGCCCATCTATCCAGCACCCTGGCGACTCTATCAGAAGGGGTAAGATTTTTAGCAGTAGACGCCTTAACACCCTTGGGACCCTGAGAAATTGTTCCAGGGTCAGCAGTAGGATTTTTAAAAAGAAATTTTTGGGAGTCAGGAACCCTGTAATATCTGTCTGGCTTACTAGGAGCTGGAGGCAGGGAATCAGGAGCCATGCTGGATTCTGAGAAAACATCATCAACAATGTCTAGAGCATGAGGTATAGCCAAAGGCCTATGCTGAGGAAGAAGTAGGAAATCCCTAAGCCTCTTTTTGGATTCTGAAAAATCCTGACTCTCCCAATGAAAATGTTCCCTTAAGGTATGCAAAGTTTCTCCAAAAGAAAAATCCTCAAGAGGAGAAGCAGAAGGGATGGATTATTCTGCATCAGAGTCCTCATAAGGTGGAATAGATAATTCCTGATCAGCAGAAGAATCAGAAGAAATGGAAACCTGATCTGAAGATTCATAATCAGTGCCTTGCTTAGGCCTCTAAGCAGGAGGGGGTTGGGAACCCCTGATCAAGGTAATTAAATCCTCAGTCATTTTGATCATTTGTTTTTCAGGCATAGGGGCCTGTGCACGTGGCCCATGCATCAGTTTTTTAGACATAGAATTTGGTTTTGGCCTTATTTTGAAGATGGCGTCGGTTTAATATATAAATCTTTAGGCCTGAAAACACCCTCAGAAGCCAGTGCCTGCTCAGCGGCTCTGGACCCATCTAAGGTAGAGACATCCGCGGGTTCAATACTTAAAGTTTCTCGTGGCATACTAGACTCTGAATGGGTCTCAGTAGAGGCCTGCAAATCAAAAGTAGCGGGAATCAGGGGCTGCGAAAGCACCTCATTGAGTACCGGCGACTGGCTTAGGAGAAGCTTCGTCGTCGGTTTTGGACCTCGGCGGTCTGTCTTTTTTTTTGCATTTTTGTGAATTCCGGTAGTCGGATTGCTAACCGGCGACATTTCTGGATAGTTAAATCTTGAGCCAAAATATTTAGATGCAAAAATATACCGATGCTTAATAGTGCATTGGTTAAATTTAGCACAAAACCGACAGCAAGGCACGTTGTGGTCAGGGCCTAGGCAAGGAATACAGTACAAATGAAAATCCTTATGAGGTATTTGCTTCCCACAAGTAATACAATTATTAACTTTTACTGACATCGGTAAGGAGCAAGAAAAAGTTTCCCCAATGGGGTACTTAGCATTAGGTTGAAGACTTCGGTTCTGAAACTCGAAAACGAAAATTTCAGGAGTCGGCCGACCGGCACTTGCGAACTGCTTCTGCTTCGGGCACCGCGCGGCAAGAAAGATTGATGAAAATGGCGTTGGCTGCATGTTTTATACCCCTGATGACTTGACGTCATGGAAGAAGGGACAGCAACTGAGGCAGGACCCAAGACTTTGTTAATCAGGCCAACTGAGGGCTACCTGCCAGCAGATTACCCAAATGTAATGACTGCAACAGTGAAACATGAAGAACATCAGGGGCTTGTTGAAAACATGATACAAGAAACATTAAATGCTGTCTGTTGTTTATCACAGCGAGTATGAACATGAGGCATAAAACTCAGTAGTGTTTTAATGAAAATCTGTATTCTGTAAGGAATCAGATCTATTCTGGCTACCTTTCTCTCTCTTTTTTTTTTTTTTTTTTTTTTTTATACAAAATCCAGGGGTTTGAAGGCTGATAGTCGGAATTTGTGTGGCATGCAATCTGATGTGAAAATTTTGTCTGTAGGTAGATAGGTAGGATAGACAACTGGCTGTGTCCAGATGTGCTCTTTTGAAGTCTGTCATCTGTACATGCTGCAGCTGATATTTTGCATGTTGATTGTAATACCCAAAGGTGGGAGATAGATGTAACAGATAATCTTTGGCTTGTATTAGTCGGTGCCTAACTGATGTGGTCATAAGCCAGTCGTCTGATAAGGAAACAGGTTGAGGCCATGTAGTCTCATGTGAGCTGCTACTACTGCCATGTATTTGGTGAGACCAAAGGGGAGTACTCTGAACTGATAATGACTGGTTCCCTGTTGGAAACGGAGAAACCCATCTGTTCATTTTGATATGACAGTAAACATCTTGAAGGTCGACTGAGCACATCCGTTCATCCTTCTGTAGTATTGGTAAAATGGACTGGACCATGGCCGTCTGGAATTTCTACTTCTTTACAAACTTGTTCAATAATCTTATGCCCAAAATTGGCCTCTGACTGATTTAGAGACCATTGTGAGGTATCAGGATTTTTCTGTTAAGCCTGTCCGCTAGGATGTTGGACTTCCCTGGATTGTGCGTTGTGGCTACGAAGCAGAGTGAAGAAATTGTCCATCGCCAAAGCCTTCACTGTTTTTTGACACAGAGAGTAAGATTTGCCTTCCTGTCATTTATGTGCTATACTACTGACATGTTGTCCATTTGCATTGCAATAGTCCCTACAGAAAGAAAGCTCTGATGGGCTTGCAACGTTAGAAGTACCACTCTCATCTCTAGAACACTGAGATGTAAATTGGTCTCCTGTGTCGAGCATGTGCCTTTAACTGTCCAACCCAGATAATGCTCCCCCCACTGCAACTGAGAGGTGACCATGGTCTAATGCTCCCCCCACTGCAACTGAGAGGTGACCATGGTCAACGTGGTGTTGGGAGGAAAAACAAATGGACATTCTTGTCTAATGTCTTCCAAGTGGAGCCATCATAGAAGACAGTCTCTGCACATAAGCGATAAAGTACAGCTGTGTACCTACCATAAATGTAGATGTTCGAGTGTATTCACCGTTGCAGTCATTACACTTGGGTTATCCTGCTGGCAGGCGACCCGCAGACGGCCTGAGTTCAAAAGTCTTGGTCCGGCGTCGGTTGCTGTCGCCTCTTCCCTCACGTCAGTGTGCCAGGGGTATAAAAGTTGCAACCAACGTCATTTTCTTCAGTTTTTCTTGCCCCAGATGTCAGGTGCCCCAGATAGGAAGGCTGGAAAGATAAAATTATGCCAAAAACCATGCATATATTACTATAAACATTTCCTTCATCTACAAGCAAATACAACACATAGGTTGTATAGAGTTGAGAAGTACAGAAAAGTCCCAGCAATGAAAAGGGAGATGGTGGGTGGGAAACCTGGACTGCAACAGTGAATACACTCGAACATCTACATTTATGGTAGGTACACAACTGTACTATGGTCATCGTGTTTCACTGTTGCAGTCATTACACTTGGGTAGAATCCCAAAGCTGCGGTTGTGCGGCTGGGTCTAAATTGGATTTGGAGAGGCTACCAGGCCCTGCAGAACTGCAGTGGCAAAGCCTGCTCTGGATTTAGAGTAGAGAGGTAAGTGGTAGTGCTTGGTGAAAGTGTGCACTGAGCTCCAGGTTGCAGCTTCTAAAATGTCTTTGGTTGGTACTCCTTTGAGAAAAGCTGCTGAAGTGGCTGCTGCTCTGGTAGAATGAGGCCTAATGCCCTTAGGCACTGATTTGCCATGTTGTGCATAACAGAAGCGGATGCAGTGTCCTATCCATTTTGAAATTGTCTGCTTTGTAATAGGCTTTCCTTGTGATCCTGCAGCATAGGCTACAAACAGTTGCTCAGTTTTTCTGAAGGCTTTTGTTTTGTCCAAGTAGAATCGTAGCTGTCTGTGTATATCCAAAGCGTGCAGAAGTCTCTCCCCTTTACTCTGGGGATTTGGGTAGAAAGTAGGTAAATGGATGGTTTGGTTCAAGGCCACACTGGAGACCACTTTTGGCATGAATGTTGGGTTTGTCCTAAGAGAAACCCTTTCCTGATGAAAAATGATGAAAGGTTCCACAGCCATTAATGCCTGTAACTCTGAGACTCTTCTTGCTGAAGTTATTGCTAGGAGCAGAGCAGTTTTCCATAACAATTTTAGATCAGCTGTGCTAGCTGGTTCGAAAGGAGGCAGTGTGAGTTTTTCTAAAACAAAATTGAGATCCCAAGTTGGTACTGGTGCTCTCCTTGGGGGTCTTATATTTTTTGCCCCTCTGAGGTACTGTTGTAGTAGAGGATGTGAAAAAATAGGAGGTTCCTTATTGTAATGAGTTGAAGTGGCAGAGGCATAGACTTTAACTGATGAGAAAGATAGGCCTTTGTCCAGCATCTCAATTAGGTATTGTAAAATCTAAGGTATATTACGGACAAGTGGTTCGAGGCCTTGTGCCTGGTTCCAAGCACAGAATCTCTTCCATTTTTCTGCATAAGATTTCCTAGTGCTGGGCCTCCTGGCTTCTAAAATGACATCCATAACAGCTTTATAGAGAAGTGCAGTCTGAGTGGCTACATTATCTGCCATGCTGCCAGATTTAAGGTTCTGAGTTGACTGTGCAGAATCTGATTGTTTTGTTGTGTCAGAAGGTAAGGAATTTGAGTAGAAGCCAAGCTGGGCTTTGAGACAAGCTCTTTAGGATTGGGTACCAGTGCTGGTGTGGCCAGTCTGGGGCAATCAGGATAATTTTTGGCCTTTCTTGGTAAGAAGAGGCATCGGAGGGAAGGCATAGACTGTCGGGCCTTTTCAGCTGAATGATAGAGCATCCACTTTCCATGCTTGAGAGTGATAAGTTCTTGTGCAGAATTTCTGTATTTGGTAATTGTGAGGGGAGGCAAAAAGATCTATGCCTGGGCATCCCCATTTCCTTGTTATCCTGCTGAACACTTGTGGATTTAGCTTCCATTCGTGAGGATCCATGAGATTTCTGCTTAGTTCGTCTGCCAGTGTATTTTTTGTTCCTGGCAGGAATTGTGCCTGCAGATGTACTTGATAGGTCAGTGCTGTGTTCCACAAAGTCATGGCTTGCCTGCATAGGGGATAGGAATGTGTGCCCCCTTGCTTTTTTATGTACCACATAACTGTGGTATTGTCCATCTTTGTTAATAGTTTTTCTGGATGTAGTAGGTCCTTGAAAGCTGTTAGGGCATTCTGTCCAGCTAGCATCTCTTTTTGATTGATGTGACGATGCATTTGTTCCTTGGGCCACATGCCCTGAATACATTTTCCTGCCATATGTGCCCCCCAGGCATAATCCGATGCATCCGTTGTTATTGTCTGCCTGGCTGTGGGTAAGGTGAAAGGCTGTCCCTTGTTGTGGTGACAGGCCTGGGACCACCATCGAAACTCTTGTTGTAGGCAGGGAATTAAAGTTATGATTGTCTCCAGGCTGTGACAATGCTGAGTCCAAACACTTTTTAGATACCATTGTAGTTTCCTCATATGCAGTTTTGCATATGGAATTAGTAGAACGCAGGATGCCATGAAGCCCAGGGCCTGCAGAATTTTTCTTGCAGGGAGCTGGGTTTTTGTTGCCATCATTTGAAAGTAGTGAGTCAGTTGCCTTTGTTTGTCTGGCGTGAGATAAGCCATCTGGGCAGTTGTATTTAAGCTTGCACCCAGGAATATTACCTCTTGAGAGGGCTTTAGTTTTGATTTCTTTTCGTTTACTGTGTACCCTAGGCAAATTACTAATCTTTTTACAAACGCCAGATGCTTTAGAAGAATGTCCTTGCTCTCTGCTTGAATAAGGCAGTCATCCAAAAGGGATATATTTGAATTCCTTTTTGTCTGCAAAATGCATTTACCGGTGCCAGGCATTTTGTGAAGACCCTGGGCGCAGTAGATAAGCCAAAGGGCAGTGCAGAGAATTGGTAATGCATTGAGCCTACTATGAATCTGAGGTATCTTCTGCAAGATTGCCTGATTGGGACATGCAGGTATGCCTCCTTGAGGTCCAAAGTAACTAGCCAAGCCTTCTTGCCCAGCATGGGCAGAAGTTGCTGTAGTATTAACATTTTGAATTTTGGAACATCCAGGAAAGTATTTAGGATTGACAGGTCCAGTATTGGTCTCCAGGCTTTGTCCTTTCTGGGTACTAAGAAAAGTCTTGAGTAAAATCCTTGTCCCTGTTCTTGCTGTGGAACTCTTTGAATAGCTCCCATGTCCATAAGAGCAGCAATCTGTTTTTGGGCCTCTGCCCATTGGTTTTGTGGCAAGTCTGGCATACCTTTTGATTTTGGAAGCGTGTGGAAGTGGAACCTGTATCCCAGAGAAACAATATTCAGCACCCATTGGTCCTGGGTGATTTTGTGCCATTTTTTGAGAAAAGTGCTAGCTTTCCCCCTAGGAGTGCTGCCAAAAGGTAAGTGTTTGGCATTTGTAGAGGGAAGTCATTGGGACTGTTTCCTATAAGGTTGTGATTTGTCTTCCCCTCCTTTGGGGGCTGAAGCACCCCATTGTTTAGGTCTGTAGGAGCCTTGGGGCTGAGATCTGCCTCTTGGGCGTCTGTATCTGCCTCTTTGTGGCCTGTCTGACACTGGAAAGGACCAATTTTTTGAAGGCCAGTTTCTGCTAAATCTAGGTGGTTGAACCTGTAAGAAATCCTTCACTGTCTGCATTGATTTTGCTTTATCCTCCATTTTCTTTAACACTTCTTCTGCCTTAACACCAAACAAAGTTTAATGCTGTAGTGGAGCATCCAATAATTTTACTTTAATATGGTCAGGTAAACTTTGTTCTTTCAACCAAGCATGCCTTCGAATAACAGAGCCTGTAACTGCGGCTCTACAAGAAGCCTCTAATGAATCAAAACCACATTGCAGCGTATGCTTTCCCACTTGTTCAATTGCATGCAATAAATCCTGCATTTCCTTACTGTCAGGACTTTCTGAATTTGAAACCATTTTCTGTTTTAACAATGACATGCGGTACTGTTGAAATTTAAGCATGTGAAACTTGCAATTTAAAGCCCTTACAGCTAAAGTAGCAGAAGTGTAAACTTTTTTCCCCCATCTGTCCAGAATGGAATCCCTGGAATCCCTATCGGAGGGGACAGGATTTTTAGCAGTGGAAGCCTTAACCCCTTTAGGACTCTGAGAAATTGTTTCTGAGTCTGCAGCGGGGTTTTTGTAAATAAATTTATGAGAGTCAGGGACCCTGTAGTACCTGTCTGGCTTGACTGGTGCAGGGGGTAAAGAATCAGGAGACAAACTGGATTCAGAGAAAACATCATCAACAATATCAAGTACAGGGGGGATAGCCAGGGGCCTGTGCTGAGGCAATAAAAGGAAGTCTCTGAGCCTTTTCTTGGATTCTGAATAATCCTGGCTCTCCCAATGGAAATGCTCCCTCATGATGTGCAGGGTTTCTCCAAAAGAATAATCCTCAGGCGGAGAGACTGAAGGTATAGACTCTTCTGCATCAGAGTCCTCATAGGGAGGGAGAGACTATCCCTGATCAGAAGAGGAATCAGAGGAAATGGAAACCTGGTCAGAGGAATCATAGTCAGTGTCTTGCCTAGGCCTTTTGTCAGGAGGGGGATGGGAACCCCTGATTAAAGTAATTAGGTCTTCGGCCATTTTAAGCATCTGTTTCTTTGGCATGGATAACTGTTCAGGAGAATGCTGTACTTGTTTCCTTGTCTTTAATGGTGTTTTTAACTTTGCCTTAACTGCTGTAGTGGGCTTAATTGTAAGCTGTGAAGGTCTGAAAACACCCTCAAAAGCCAATGCCTGCTCAGCAGCTCTGGACCCATCTGAGGGAATAGTTTCCGTAGGCCCAATACCTTGAGTTTCCACAGGCCTCGGTGTCTCCACATGGCTGTCGGTTACGGCCTGTGGCTCTGAGGTAGCGGGTGTCAGGAGCTGCAAAAGCTCCTCACTGAGAACCGGCGACTGGCCTTGAAGAGGCTTCGTCGTCGGTTTCGGACCTCGGATGCCTGTCCTTTTCTTTGTCTTTGCGTTTTTTATAAATTCCTATCGTCGGTTGTTCCAATGGCATTATGTAATTAAACCTTCGGCCAAAATAATGTAAAGCAAAATCGAACCGACATTTAACAGTGCGTTTATTGAATCTAGCACAAAACTGACAACTGGTAACATCGTGGTCAGGGCCTAGGCAAGGAATACAGTAAGAGTGAAAGTCCTTATGAGGTATTTGCTTCCCACAAGAAATACAATTATTAACTTTTACTGACATCGGTCTGGAGCAAGAAAAAGTTTCCCCAACGGGGTACTTAGCTTTACTGAAGACTTCAATTCTGAAACTCAAATTCGAAAATCTCAGGAGTCGGCTGACTGGCACTTGCGAACTGCTTTTGCTTCAGGCACTGCGCGGCAAGAAAGACAGAAGAAAATGGCATCGGTTGCAACTTTTATACTCCTGGCACACTGACATCAGGGAAGAGGCGACAGCAACCGACGCCGGACCAAGACTTTGGAACTCGGGCCAACTGCGGGTTGCCTGCCAGCAGGATAACCCAAGTGTAATGACTACAACAGTGAAACACGATGAACATCTTCATATTATGATTCAGCGGGTATGGATGTAAGGACCATTGGGCACCAGAGTTCTGATGGAGGAGTTAGATCCTGTTTGGGATCCCATATCCATGGGGGATACTTGAGGTTAGACCAAAGAAAAGGGAAACCATATTTGATGAGGCCAGAGAGGGGCAATGAGGATTACTGAGCTCTTCAAGCTGATGGCTGTCTGTAGAAATGTCAGGATCAATGGAAAAGGGGGATTAGTATGAAGGAAACCCAGGAGCCAATGGTGGACTAGAGCATCCCTCGATGACTCCTCTTTTGGGAGGAACAAAGTAAGTACTTGTTGCATTTGTGCCTTAGTGAAGAGACAAATAGATTGCAACAAGGTTGGACCCAAAGTCTGAGAATCTTGTTTGCTACTGACTCACAGAGTCCATTGTAGAATTCTCATGTGCAAGCACACTGTTAGGATCAATGTTATTGTGGCAGCCATTGAATTCTGGAGGAATAGTTTGGGCCCTCAGGCCTCAAACGTACATACCTTTTCTCTGGAATCTGGTGCTCTACCACTGAACCAGTGAGGCACACCCTAACGATCTGAGAACTAGATTTGCTGGGGGAGAAGGTATCAAGGTTCCATCTCACAAATTCTCAAGGTGCAGAGAAGTCTGCAGGAGGCAGATGACCTCAGCTTGAAAGTATATGAGGAAAAGTTATGCTATCTAGACCAGCCATCATTCTGGCTTAAAGTCGGGAGGATGGAAAGAGGGATCTTGAACTTCATCTTTTGCTTTATGATATTTGAAAGATAGAAAAGTTAGGAGAAGTCTCATCTCCTCTGTGAGAGGTGTCATGGAGGAGTCGGGACATCTGTCCCTAGGGGAATGTATATCTAAGTCCAAGTAAAAAGAAAATCCTGTGTATCCACTTTTACTCCAACTCCCATGTTCAATAACCCGAGAACAGGGAAGACATCCAGAAAACCATGACAGAGTGGAAAGGAGACAAGACAAAAAGACAGGCACACTTTCTTCAGGATTAAAGGGTCACCAGAAAGACAGGAACATAGGGCAAAGGCAACAAACCTGAGTCCAAGCCAGGAATCAATACCAAAAGACAAACGACAAGCATACTTCTCAAGTGTACCTCATTACGAGGAACATACCTCATTTGGGGTCTTAAAAAGTTCATGTTCCTTGAAGTTCCACATTGAAAGGGTCTGTCACACATTCAGTGTTAGGAAGTTTTTAACTGATAGAAATAAATCAAATTAATTCATTAAAAGATCTTTTTTTATAACTTATGCCATCATATTTTGATCATCATCATCATATGACCCTCCTAGTTGAAGTTGTTAGTAAGCCATTAGTACGTGTTCCACATTTTGCTCATTTGTTCCACATTATGAAGGCTAGGGTTCCTCATTTTGGAGATAGAAGGTTGAGAGCTATGATTACAGGTACCTAACACTGCCATTGTTGGATCTCAGAGAATCCTATGATCCGAAGAAATATGTGACTGCTTGAGTCCCCTGCCCTGAACCTGTTCATTAACAGACTTCCAGATCATCAGCAGACTTGTTCCATGATCTAAGACATCAGTATTCTCACACCTGATAGCAGGCCATCAACAAGCTTACTACCTAACTCACTTCATCAGCATGCTTATTCCCAAATGTACTCTGTAACCAAAGTCATTGGCACCCTTAAAATGTACTCTGTAACCAAAGTCATCGACACCCTTACAACAAATGAAGTCAAGTTACATTTGGCTTACATCGTAACTAGTGCTATAACTACATTTACTCCTGAACCCTCAGCATCAGCAGGCTTACTTATGAGCTCAAACTACTGACAAACTCACTCTCAAACTCAAGCTATCAGCAGGTTTTCTGCCAAAACAGATGAGCAGACTTCTTCCACAGCTACATCACCAGCTGACTTGATCCAAAGTCCATACCATTACTGAATTTACTCTAACACGGGTCATCTATACTCCAATATCTGATGGTCAAGCAAACAATGGTATTATTCTCAAAATGAGGTTGCCTAAACTGCAGTATCAGCACACTCACTCTTGAACGCATAACACGAGCAGTCTATTCTAGGAAATACAAATTTGAGTGTGAAATAACTTATGCCAATGTATTTTTAAGTTTAGTGCCTTTTTAAACAACAGAAAGCATGCATTTAAAATGTCTTAGTTGGTTAAATGCTATTCAGTGACTGATGCAAGTATACTTTGCGAAGTTGGTTTTATTCTTGAATGAATGAAGTATCAATGTCCAAAACTGAAATTCTGAGCTCAAATAAAACCACTCTCCCTGTGCAATAACCTTTTTAAGTTTTCCAGTTTTCAGTATGCTTTTACTTTGTGGATTTTTCAACTTTGCAACTGACGTGGGGGTAGCCAAGCATGTCTGGATAGGCTGGGGATAGTGAAGGGGCAATAATACTACACACCTGGGAAATCTTTGTTTTTAAAAAGATCCTTCTCTTCTAGAAGGCTGCTGTACTCTGAAAAAAAAAAAACAGCACAATTAGCAGAGGGTCATTGTAAAAGGCCCAAAACTGTAGTGAAGGCTTGTTTCCTTTTGCTACACGTGTACAAACAGGACTCCTCCTTAGAATGGGGTCCAGAATGGCCTGGTATAATTCCTTCTTGAAGGAGGACAGCCTGACCATGCAACAAGGACATATACAGGTTGCTGTGCTAGCCACAGGATCAATACAATCAAAGTCACAGACAGTAACATTTAAAGTTCATTGAGAAGACCATCATGCAAGACTTCTGCAATTATACCTTAATCCTAGAATCAGAGAATTCTGTTACTTTTCCTCTTATTTCCAGATATAAAAAAAGACAAGTGGAACTGGGAAAGGGAAGGATTGTTTAAGAAAAACAAGACTTAATATAATAAAAATAAAGCTGTAGACTTCTACAGTACAGAAGTAGAAGATGTGATTAACATAAAGAGGCACTGGAGTAATATGTTAAGGCATTACTAAAACTGTGCAAGAAGGTAAGACCAAGAAAGAATATGGAATTCTAAATAAAAAAACAATAAACTAAAAGAAATGTGTACATAAAATAAAATTATTATATAAAAAAGGCCGCATACAGCAATGAGGGGAGGGTGGCCTAATGGTTAAGGTGTTTGCCTTGCAAGCACAAGGTGCAGGGTTTGATTCTCACAAGGGCTAACTGGCTAGGCTTAAAATGGCTCACAAGGGCAGTTAGCTTAGTACTAACCTATGAACCTATGAACCTATGAGAGTAAAAGAGGGCAGGATTATCTAGACATAAATAAGAGAAACAGATGTAAAAAGTTAAGGAGAAAGGAAGGTGAATCTTGGCCAAAGGTAACACCTTTTCAGTACAAACAGATGTAGTGCAGGTACACACCAAGAGTGCTATTAGTAGTCCCACTCTTCACAGATGTGTGACAGTAATCTGCAAATACCACTGCTATGCTGAAATGTAAATGAACAAAGTGTGAAGAAGCTGCACTGGTTTTATAACTTTGTATTGTCACTATGAAACGCCCACAGCACCTCTGCACATCTGAAGCAGCATAAAATGAGAAGAAACCCATATAGTTATGAGTGTAACAATATGTACGTACATAAAGTCAAGAATGTTAGCATTCAATTTCAACAGGAGACTGTGTAAGTGAGTCTGAGCAGATTTCCTGATAGCTCAGTGCAAGCCCTGCAGCTTACCCAAACTGTTTTACAATTATTTCATTCACTGTAAAGGGTGTTTGGCTTTCACAAAGATTGAAAGGTGGAGAATAGAAATGCTGGAAATACAGTAGAGAAGACATGGGAAACACAAAAGAAACATTAAGAGAACTGCACTGGAGAAGTGGCACTGTTTTTTGTTGGGATAGACCCCCCCCCCATATTTTCCATTTTTTTTAATAAGGAAAATTGGGAAGGAGTAAGGACAGCAGGTGTAAAAGAGAGGATTAGGGAAGAATTTAAGACAAAGACACACAATGCAGATAAGACAGAAACACTACAGTGGGCCGATTTTGTGCTGGAGACAAGACATATGGACGGCAGATCACATAAAGAGAGGATCAGGAAATTTGTGAGGCGACCACCACTCCAACTGGGAGGATTCACATTATTCCACCTCCCTGATGGACTCTGAGAGGGAGAACCTGATGGTGTGTGTGTGTGTGTGTGTGTGGGGTGCCTCCAGTGACTTGATGAATGGGACTTGACTGGATCAGCAAGTCCCCTTCTCTCTCTCAATGCTTCTCTCAATCACAGTTTCAACCAGGACCTGAAGCTCACAGTGCTGGCTTACCAGGCTACCTCATGCCCAGGGTCCCACAGAGACTGCACAAACTTGGACCAGCTCAAAGAACTCAAGAGACAGCAAGTACAAACCCAAGGATTTTATTAATGCACACACAAAAAGAAAACAGTTTAGCGCCTTCATCCTTTCTAACATACAGGACTTCATCAGAACTGGTAACTAACAAGCTGACAATCCTTATATAACCTCAACTCATAACAAAATGGTGGTTTTAAAGCTACTGGATTGGGTTTGTACTTGCTGTCTCCGGAGTTTTTCTAGGTGGTCCAGGTTTGCTTACTATTTGGGCTGCACTTTCGTTATTATTGTTTCTGTGAGTTGTCCCACAAGAATCGCTAAGCTTGCAAACAATTTACAAATGTCTAATCTAAGGTGTAAAGAATGATTTCCATTAACATTAAGCTCTTTATATTTGTGTCTATAACTGGCAGTAGTTCTATGGCACTGCAATACCGTTACTATTGTTGTATTTTATTACACATGGCCTAAATCACTGCAGTTTGCATGAATGCAAACCTAATGAACATTATGCAGTTTAAAAACTTTCTGCACACCCCACCGCCCCTGAGGCTGGGTGTGGTGCCTTTGTGTATGTAGCCATTGCTGAGGTTGAAGAAAGTTCTCTAAATCCCGAAATACATTGCCAATAGTAGTTTACATGGTGGTGCAACGTAATACTAATACATTTATAGGTTCATAGGTTAGTACTAAGCTAACTGCCCTTGCGAGCCATTTTAAGCCTAGCCAATTATCCCTTGTGAGACTTGAACCCTGCAACTTGTGTTTGTAAGGCAAACACCTTAACCATTAGGCCACCCTCCCAACCTATAACTTGAAGTTTACTAATAAGTAATGAATTAAACTTTATGACTCAATTACATAGTGCAATTATTAAGATTATTAAAATGAAACTGTCTGAACTGCCAAGTATAACAAATATAGTAAATAAACATTTCTACAGAAAGTAATTGGATTTTGAGATGGTGGCAATACCCCCTCTTTTTTATTTTTGTTTATTTATTTATTTTGGTGTTTCACAACAGACACGATTGACTGCATTTCCACTGCTTTTCCTAATGGCTAAAAACTCACTATTACAGTACAAGTGGATGGTATATATGTATAGGTACGCATACTACATAATGAAGATATACATATATATATATGTATATACACACACAAAATTATTTACACTCATATATGTGTATATGAGTAGGTATTGTTACACACACACACAAACATATATATATATATATATATATATATATATATATATATATATATATATATATACATACATACACACTGAGAAAGAGAGAGAAAAATAGTAAACTAAGATATCAGTATATATTAGAATAGTATACAGGAAATACAATACTTACTACAGAACTCTGTCTTTCAGTCCTGTACCTCTGAAACCTACCTGGCCGCTGATCCTTTCATTTACACACACTAAATTTCAGGCACAGCTGGTTAGCCCGTGTGTTGATTTTTTTCCAGCTGACTATTTACTTATTTAAATTTTTACATGCTGCAAGAAAGTCCCCAATTTAGAGACCTCTACATACTTAGAAATCCAGCACTTAGGTGATACTAAAAAAGTGGAAAACATGAAATTAAACAAAATTAGGCCCAGAATCAAAACCTGAAGTACACCTATAGTCAATAATCAAGTCCATTCCAAATGTTCTACTCTTCTCTGCTTCCTTCCCTTCAAATAGGTGTCTATCAGTTTTATAATGAAAGGGTCAAACTGTTCATAATGTTTACATGAAGCATGGTAATAAACGCCTTAGCTAAACCCAAGTATATACTACAATAACTGATAAACTGCTGTCAGTCAAAGACTGATTTGTATTCGTGCTTTCCATAAACCTGTGTAGGAAAACATCTAACAACCTAGGCGTTAAGAGACTTTAACTCTTTCCTTTCTAATTAGTGATTCATTCAGTAAAAGTCAAGTACTTATGGCTGAAGTACGTGGTTATAAGTTCATTTATAAAGGTAAAACTGAAAGAAGGACAGACATTATAGACGTACAAGCTTACTGAGCTCTCTGCAGAAACTGTACAAATAGTATTTAGTAAGATTATTACAAGAAGACATGAAAAACTAGATGAAAACCAACATGAAGACAACCATACAATCAAAACACAGAGATGCAATGAAATATAAATCCCGACTTCACTAAGGCATTTGTGATATATTATTTTGATAAAAAATACCAAATGCTTACAAGACTGAATTTAAAACTAAGTGACAGATACTGGTGTGTGCTTGAATTTAACAGGTGAAATAAGAACTATGAATAGAGACAGACGCAGGTTAATGTTAAGGACCACAGTGTTTACACTATGAACATTTTTATCCGTACAGAAAGATTAATTAAATGAACCTATTCAACTATTCCAGTGAAGAAAATATAAAGCTGAGCTAAAAATGGTGAAAATGGTAAAACCTGACTTACCATGCAATTTGGGAAAGGAACAGCTCACCCTTCTGGAAGGGTGTAAAGATTTGGGCAAACCTAATGATTCTAAACTTCCTTTTAGTGAATAAACTGATGCTATCTACTAGGAAGAAACCAGATTTAAAATTTGTGTGTGTTACGGTTTATAACAGCTGAAAGAGCAAGCAAGCTGATACCACTTTTCAATGTTAGTGAAATCAAAACTGGAAAACTGTGGTTCCCATATGGCGCCCATGCAAACCTAAATTAAGCATACAGAAAAAGTTCTACGGACTTGTTCCAAAAGGAGAACATACCTGTAAGGATATCATATGATGACAGGCTCAAAAAATAAGGTTAGTATGTTGCAGGTTCCAGGAGGGGGCAACATAATAACAGTAATACAAGGCCTTTAATAATCGAGACTTGATGAAATTAGATCTACACGTTGCAAATGTTACTCAGAATTTAAGAGAATGTTGCAGATGCCAATGTGCATTGCTACAAAATCAAATAGTTGGATTAATGCTAAGGTTGTCCAGGGGGCTGAACTGCTACTGAAACCAGGTTAGAGGCTGGTAGATATGTAAAGAAGATATAAAATCCATAAACTGAATGTATGGCTAAGTGACTAACAGAATGACGTGATTTCTTGAACCTGTGCTGGGCTGAGCAACTCCAAGAGTATGCCTCAGGGTACCTGCAAAACAAGGCATTCCATTCTTCTGGAGTATTTTAAAGGGAATCTGCCATTTTTGGAGTGCAGAATTCAGAAGTTGTGTGTTTTCAGGTTGCAAAGATGCGAATGGATTACCAGGGATCCTCATGCATCCTTCTGAGATACTGCTCAAGTCTAATGGGGGCAGGAGGCAGTAACAGTAGGATCTGGCAGCTGAGAATTTCATGAGCTTTAGTGTCTCTCTAAATTAGATGTCATTTGGCGGGAGGACAAGTAAAAGAGAATAAATCATTATCCCTGCCAATCTCTGAGAAGGGGACTTTGAACTTCTAGGAATTCCCAGCTCAGAAAGTCTTCAAATGGAAAAGGCAAAATTTCTATTTGAGCTATATCCAAATGGGGTTAAGGCTGTGTTTATCCCATAGCTCTAGCATCAGCTGTGAACGAGGGAATTAATGCAACTAGAACAACAGGAGACACCTACTGAGGGCATAGACAAGAAGTAAGCAGCCTACTCAGGTCTCTTTACCCAATTATATCTCACTATGGGAACACTGGGTACAAGTTAAACATGGTGGGAATGACCCTGATCTCACCACATAATACTAAGAAAGTCTACTTAACTCTCACTGACAAGCCAGTGACTTGAGGGAAGAAGGGACTACAGTTCCCAGATACAAATGCAATCTCAGGGGACTCGAGTTTAGCTTTCTATGAGGTCACTAGCCATGTGCTTGAGTGTGGATCAAGGTGCTCAAACATTGGGACTAGACTGGTTTCCAGAGGAGAATATTTTGCTCAAACATTGGAACTAGACAGGTTTTCAGAGGAGCACATCACCTACAGTTTTCACAGTCATCACCTGATGATGGGCACAGGTCTTATCCTTCACTTCCTGAGGGACAGCCAGCAGCTAGAAAAGCAGTGGATGTCACCAAAATGACAAACTAAGACAGAAAACTTGGGATATGTATGTCACATTGGTCTCTTACCTACTCTCTCCTACCAGATTTCTATCTTGGCTCAGATGAGGGGACCCTCCTGCTGACCCCTGTGCCACCTTCCCTCCATCACAACCACTCTGCTTGTGTTACAGTAGGCCTCAAGCTTTCCCTATAAGATTTTGCATTGAAACACTGATACTTCAGGCACTCCTTGATATTGGTGCTTCCATCCCAGGGATGTAAGACCAAGCCTATGCTGATCCTGGAGTGTGAACTGAAAGCCACAAGCACACTTACCTTACTTCTTCTTTGGCATAGACATAAGCATCAAGAATAAATCTCGGATCATTAATAATTATAGTGTTTAACATCATGAACAATTTACAATAATACAACAATACAACACTTAATACGTGGCAATGAAGACTGCATTTTATTTACTGTACATGTTTAAACCCTAGCACATTACAAAAATTAAAGAAAGAATATTACATATTACAGCAATATAATCTTAATAAAAGAATTAACAAAATGGACTGCTAAAACAGATTTAAAAAATCCCAATCTGTAGTAAAATAGATGTAATTAATAAAGCTTCAAAATAAATAATGCAAGGTCAACATCAGAAGACTCTTTCCAAGTTTTGACACACTCTTCTGTACAGATAGTACTTCAAAGGCCTCCTAAATTACAACTTGATCTCACCAACCCACAGCCAGGAAGGCAATAAGTTTCAGAGACAGAACTCAACAGCTGAAAAACATCAGCCAAAAATGTCAAATTAATTTGTGAATCTATCAACAATACCTCATTACTGTATCAAAGCTGCCAAGTCAGACAATAGGGATAAACACCTCCTTTAGGAACAGAGGACTCTGGTCATGTAAAAAAAGAAGTTGTGTTCTTACCATAATGTTCCATCTGTGTTGTCCATCTTCATTTCCATTAACCCGTGGGTATCTGTTCCGATCCTTGGAACCGACAGGCCGCTTTTTTCTAGCTTGAGCTTCCTGACTTGAGCTTCTCCTCCCTATCCATAATGCCCTGCTCTGCCAGAATACCTCAGATAGAGTTTGCCAAAAAGCACAACACAAAGAACATTATCATACTCTTAAATAAACACAAAGATTAAATATGTATACACATATCTATAAGAAGGAACATCAGGGGCTCAAGTGAAGGAATAGAGATTCCTTTGAAATTCTTGGATAGGGGGACAGGGGGGTGAGAAGGTTAATGGAAATGAAGATGGACAACACAGATGGAGCGTTATGTTAAGAACATAACTTCTTTATCTGACGTCATCCACTTCATTTCATTAAACCTGTGGGACAGAGTCCTCTGCTACTAGAATCCAGGATGGCTCTCATGGAAGGATATTCTGAAGTACTGCAGAACCAAAAGCACTTCTACTCCTGGATATGATGTCCAATTTGTAATGCGTAATAAAGGTGTGGGGATTTGACCAAGTAGCAGCAGCACAAATCTCTTCAATTGAGACTCTAGACCAAAAAGCCTGAGACATAGCCAGGCCCATACACCTTTTAGAATAGGCCTTTATTTGTCCTGGTAAAGGAATATTTTTGAAACGGTAGATAAAGGTAATGCAGTTTTTCAACCATCTTGCTAGTGTAACTTTGGTAACAGATCTACCTCTCTCTTTGTGTCTGAAAAAGAGACGAACAACTGATCAGATTTCCTGAAGGGCTTGGTTCTATGTATATAAAAATGAAGCTGCCTATGTACATTGAGCAAATGCAGTGTGATTCAACTTTGTTTTGATAATCAGGAAAAAAGACCAGAAGATTGATGGACTGATTAATGTTTCCCTCCTTAGCAACCTTGAGTAAAAAAGAAAGATTAGTACGTAGGGTCATTCTGTCCATGTGGAAAATCAAATATAGAAATTTTGCCAAAAGGGCTTGATGTTCAGACACTCTTCTGGCAAATGTAATAGTTACTAAAAACAGTGTCTTCCAGGATAGTAATTTCAAATTCACAGTAGCTGAAGGTTAAGGGCGGATGGACCAAAGCTTGCAAAATCATTGTAAGATCCCACGGGGCAGTAGGATCTTTCACCAGAGGTCAGAGCAGGAAAGTGTCCCTAAGAAATGATTTACACAGCTTAGAAGAAGCAAGGGATAAGGAATCAAAACCAACATGAAACTGGATATAGCAGCTAGATGAACTTTGACAGTAGAATAAATAGTGCCATCCTTGAAAAGGGAAGCCAAAAAATCTAGTACGACTGCCAGTAGAGCTGTAAAGGGATCCATCTGTTTCTGTTCAGCCCAAAAAGAAAATCTCTTCCATTTACTCTTGTAAAGTTTGTGCGTTGAAGACCTATGTGAGGAAATCAAAAATTCTCGAATGGAGGAAGAGAGCCTGGGAAATATTGCCATCATCGGAAGTGGAGTAACCATGTGGTTAGTTTCAAGCCCTGTATGTTTGGGTGTGAATGCCCCGGTGGATGAGAAAGCAGATCTGGACCCAGATTCAATCTCATCGGATGGCAAACCAGGTGAAAATAAAGAAACGTGAACCAGGTTTGTCAAGGCCAAAATGGGGCAATGAAGACTACTTTGTTTCGCAACATAAGAGCTTTCTGTAGAATCTTGGGAATTAACGGTATAAGAGGAAAGGCATAGAGAAGACCGAAGGGCCAAGCATGGACAACAGTGTCCTTGGGGGCTGTCCTGAGGAGGGATCAAGGCAAAATACCTGCTGCAAAGGGGATGCAAAGAGATCGCAGCAAGGATGACCCCATTTCTGGAAAATCATGTCTGCCATTGACTGATTCAGGGACCACTCGTGAGGCATCAGTAACATTCGGATGAGCCTGTCGGCTAATATGTTGGACTCCCCTGGAATGTGCGTTGCTACCAGAAAACAGTTGGTAGAAGTCACCCACTGCCACACACTCATTTCTTCTTGACATAGGGGGTAAGACCTGGTCCCTCCCTGTTTGCTGATGTACCAAACCACTGACATATTGTCCATTTGGACCACAACAGTCTCCACAAGTAGAATGCTGTCGAGTTCTTGCAATGCTAGAAAAACTGCTGTCATCTCCATTACACTGATATGCAACTTAGTCTGTTGGGGCGTCCACGTGCCTTGGACTATCCAACCCAGACAACCCCCCCCCCCCAAGTTGGGAGTCATCCATGGTCAACGTGGCAACCAGGGATGGAAGAATGAGTGGGCATCCTTGAATAACTTCTGCGGAGTGAAGCCACCAAAGCAGAGGCTCCTTGCACACTCGAGACAGATTAGTGGGAAAATTCAAAGGATTCCTGAGAAGTGACCTGTGAACCTCTAAGGTCCATTATAATATCAACATGTGAAAATGTGCCAAGGGCAGAAGGGTTATAGTGTCTGCCATTGAACCTAATGCTCTGAAAACTAGACTGGCCTGAGGTTTTGGAATGGTCACAATCTGGCTGATGTGACATCTCAAGTTTGGTACCCTGTCTGTCATGAGGTAATCATAAGATGTTCTTGTGTCCAGGCGGGCCCTAATTAACTCTATGGCTTGTACCGGATCCAGCTGAGACTTCTGTATATTGATGGTTATCCCCAGGATTGGAGTCAACTTGAGAAAGTAATCCCTGACCTGAATAAGTAGATGCCTGGTTGAAGTGGTCAGAAGCCAGTCATCCAGATATGGAAATACCTGATAACCTTGGAGTTGGTCATGAGCAAACACTGCTAGTCATTTGGTGAACACCCTGGGGGCTGTGGTGAGACCAACCAGAAGTGTCCTGAACTGGTAGTAACTGGTTCCCAGCCTGAAATGCAGAAAATGCCTGGAGCGCTTGTCCATTTCTATATGGTAGCACGCGTCCTTTAGGTCTAAAGAGCACATCCAATCACCCATCTTCAGGAAAAGTAAGATTGACGGAACTGTGACCATTCTGAACTTCACTGACTTGCTCAGAGAGGTCAGACCCAGAATAGGTCGCAAGTCCCCTATCTTCCTGGATACTAAAAAGAATCTGGAGTAAACACCAAACACGATTTGATCGAGGGGGGGGGCCTCTTGGATGACTTTTTTTTGCAGCAACTTTTTACTTACTGGGCCACGTCCTCCCTCTGATGGGGGAACATCGGGGAGGTGATGTTTTTGTTTGGGAGTCTCGGAAAAGGGAATGAAGTATCTTCTGGATATGATCCTTAGCACCCATTTGTCATTTCTGATGGCCTCCCAAGCTTCTGGGTGCAAGGAGAAATGTCCCCCGACTGCCTCCAGAGAAGGGCAGTTGGGCAGCTGCTCAGGATTGCTGGAAGGGCTTGTCCTGGAAAGTTTCCTGTGACCTCTGATTTGGAAGACTCCCTCGGCTGTGTGGGTGGCATCTCCCATTTTGACTATATCCTCCTCTGCTCAAGGGAGAAAAGTCTCCTTGAGTGTCCTGGAAAGGACTTACTCCCACGCTGGTTCCTGGAAAACGTCCACTGTGGTGTAGAAAAACAGATTCAGATGGCAAACAGGGTCTTACCATTCTTCTCACTCTGGGATAAAGTGTCACGGACTGTGGGCCCAAACAAGATGGAGCCATCAAAAGGGCATTAATAAAGGACTGTTTCAAAGGCTTTGCAAAATCGCAAAGCCTCATCTAGACATGGCGCCATATGGCAATGCCGGAACTGGCTGCCCTTGAGGTACCCTCGACAGTGTGAGAGATTAACCTTGTGGACGCATTGGCTAAAGAATGTAGGGTGGCCAGCCTGGAGGAAAAGGACTTCTGTTCCTCAGAAGACATGGAACCCATGACAGAGCTAGGAAGTTCCATGACCAAGTCCCTTTGTAGCCTGGTAAAGTGCGACAAATATTTCAATGGACTGAACGCAACAGTAGAAGAGGCGTAAACTCTTTAGCCAAACCTGTCCAACACCTGGGATTCTCCATTTGCGGGGGTGGACAGAGGGAGCTTTCCTGGACTAGTTCCTTCTTGGTGGCTGCTGCAACAACCATTGCCTCTACGGGATGCCCTTGGTCCAGAACGATTTGTCAACAGGGGCACTTAAAATCCTGTCTGCATGTTTAAGGACAGGTTCCACTGTATATGGTTCCTTCCAAGCCCTCAACAACATTAGCTGAATGAGCGGGTCAGCTGGGGGGGGGGGGGTCACCCAGGTAGTAGATGGGCCAGACCCGAAAGCTTCCCACAGTACCGATTCCTCCAGGGAAAAGTTTTGGGCGGACAAACCACCCCTCTGGCACAGGATTTAAAGAATGTCTCCAAAGGAGACATCGTTGGGTGGTGATTTTGGAGACCCTTCTCCTTCCTCGAAATCAGCATCAGTACTGAATGATTCTTTAGGGGAATCAATGTGTCTACTTTTACACAACCTGTTCTGAGGGACCTCCTTGGGGGAATGCTCCAGGAAAGTGTCGAAAAAGCCTGGAGATCCACCAAGGGAAGGGTGTGGAGGTTTTCTGGGGCCGGCTGTCCACACGGCAGCTCAGAAACCTTGGAGATAAGTCCAGTATGAGGAGGGGAATGTTCCATAGTGGTAAGTGCTGAGGGTCACCTAAGGATGAAGAGAACCCTCTCCATGACCTCAAAAGCGGAAGGGCTCCAAACCACCTGGAGCACAGAGACCAAAGGAGCAGACATCTCCCAGAGAGTTTGAGCCTCCTGCTCTGAGGGAGGAGTCGGAGTTGAGCTGTCAAAGTCTAAGGCTCCAAGGGGAAGAGACGACTCCCACAGTTTTGGAGTCAACGTCAACCCCCCAGAACTGAACTTGATGCTACGGCTCTGAGACATGCTTGGAACTTTTTTTAGGCAAGGCTCAAAAGACAAACCCACCACCATAAAATAGTACAAGTAAAAAACTGAGGGTAACACTACTCAATGCCAGAAGTCTAAACCTCAAAATGCACGTACTCGAGGCACTCCTCAGTATGGAGAAGATCGATATATGTGCAGTAACAGAAAAGTACAGTTGTGTATACTTACCGTAAATGTAGATGTTCCAGTGTATTCACTATTGCAGTCATTACATATGGGTTATCTGCCTGCAGGTAGCCCTCAGCAGGCCTGAATACCAGAGTCTTGGATTCCTGTGTCAGATGCTGTCTCTTCTTCCATGACGTCAGGTCGTCAGGGGTATAAAACATGCAGCCGATGCCATTATGTCAGTTTTTCTTGCCACAGATGTCAGGTGCCCCCATAATGGGAAGCAATTATATGTTATGTTACACCTCCAACAAAATGCACATACACCAGAAAGCTAAAATACACCAAACAAGAAGGAAAGGTAGAGCCAAGAGAAGTCAGGGGACTGGAGGGAGTGTAACCAGGACTGTAACAGTGAATACCATCGAACATCTACATTTATGGTAAGTGTACACAACTGTACTATATTCTTTGTGTTTCACTGTTGCAGTCATTACATTAGGGTAGATTCCTAAAGCTAAGAAAGGGAGGAGGAAGTTAGAGAGCATTAGGATAAGCTATTAAGCCCTGCAATACTGCAGTGGCAAAACCAGCTCTGGATTTAGAAAAAAATAGGCATGTAGTAATGCTTGGCGACGGTATGAACAGAGCTCCAGGTAGCAGCTTCTAGGATGTCCCTGGTAGGGACCCCTCTGAGAAAGGCTGTAGAGGTAGATGCAGCCCTGGTGGAATATGATCTTATCCCCTGTGGGGTAGGTTTTCCGTGGTGCTTATAGCAGAAATGAATGCAATGGGCTATCCATTTAGAAATGGTTTGCTTTGAAATGGCCTTCCCCTCTGCCCCTGCAGCAAAACCAACTAGCAGCTGTTCAGATTTTCTGAGAGGCTTAGTCCTGTCCAAATAAAATCTAAGTTGTCTGTGCACATCCAAAGAGTGCAGAATACGTTCTCCTTTGTTTTGTGGATTAGGGAAAAAGGTAGGCAAATGAATGGACTGGTTTAAGGCCACACTAGACACCACCTTGGGCATAAAGGAAGGATTGATCCTGAGGGAAACCCTGTCTGCATGGAAGATAATGAAGGGTTCCACTGCCATGAGGGCCTGTAATTCAGACACTCTTCTTGCTGAAGTGATGGCTAGAAGGAAGGCTGTTTTCCAAGAAAGGAATTACAAGAATGCAGTTGCAGCTGGTTCAAATGGAGGGAGAGTGAGCTTTTCCAATATAAAGTTAACGTCCCAGGCTGGAGTAGGGGCTCACCTGGGGGGGGGTTCTTAAATTTTTTGCCCCTCTGAGGAATTGTTTTAACAGGGGGTGAGAGAAGAGGGGAGGTTCAGTATTATAATGTGCTGAAATTGCAGAGGCATGAATTTTAATTGACGAGAAGGATAGGCCCTTGTGGAGCATTTCTGTTAAGTACTGAAGAATATGAGGTAAACTGGGCACCGTAGTGCCCATACCCTGGGTCTGGCTCCAGGAACAGTAGCTTTTCCACTCTTCAGCATAGGATTTTCTAGTACTAGGTCTCCTTGCTTCCAGAATGACCTCTAGCAACTGCTTACTGAGGGATGCTATTGGAGAGCTCAAGCAATTAGCCAGGCTGCAAGATTCAGGGTTTGAAGTGGAGGGTGCAGAATCTGACCCGCCTGCTGGGACAGCAGGGAAGGTGTCTGAGTTAGGTGCCATGGATCCAGCAGTATCATGCTGTGCAAGAGGGGGTACCCAGTTCTGGCTAGGCCAGTCTGGTGCAATAAGAATTGTCCTTGGTTTGTCCTGTTTGATCTTTAGCAGAACCTTTGAGAGGAGAGGCAGAGGGGAAAAGGCATAAACCAAGAGGCTTTCCCAGGTGAAGGACAGGGCATCCACTTTCCAAGCTTGACTGTGGGGAGTCCTTGTGCAGAATTTGTCCAATTGGCAGTTCTGGGGGGGAGGCAAACAGGTCTATCTCTGGGGTCCCCCATTTGTTCCTCAAGAGGTTGAATTTTTTTGGTTCCAGTTTCCATTCGTGTGAGTCCATGAGATTTCTGCTTAGGTCATCTGCCAGTGAATTTAGCTTGCTTGGCAGGAACTGAGCTTGTAGGTGCACCTGGTAGCTCAAGGCTGTGTTCCACAGAGCCATGGCTAGTCTGCAGAGAGGATACAAGTGGGTTCCCCCCCTGCTTGTTTATGTACCACATAACTGTGGTGTTGTCTGTCTTTTCCAATAATTGTCCTGGAAGGATGTGGTCCTTGAAGGCTGTCAGGGAATTCTGTACAGCTAACATTTATTTTGGGTTGATATGCAGGTGCATCTGACTCGGGTTCCATTTGCCCTGAATACACCGCCCTGCCAAGTGAGCCCCACAAGCATAGTCTGATGCGCCTGTAGTCAGAGTTTGGATGGCAGGGGATAGATTGAAAGGGAGCCCATTGTTGAGGTGGCAGGCCTCTGCCCACCAAAGGAACTCTGTCTTTATACAAGGAATGATAGGAATCATTCATTCCAGGTCCTGAGAATGTTGACACCATAGGCTTTTTAGATACCACTGTAGTTTCCTCATATGCAGTCTTGCATATGGAATTAGTAGAATGCAAGAGGCCATGGCCCCAAGGCTTGCAGGATTTTCCTTGCAGATAGCTGGGTCTTTGTGGCCAGTAGTTTGAAGTAGGCTGTCAAATAAACTTGTTCCTCTGGAGTGAGGTAAGCCATCTGGGAAGTTGTGTTCAAGCTTGCTCCCAGGAATACAATCTGTTGGTAGGGTACTAGATGAGATTTCTTTTCGTTTATGGTGTACCCCAGCAAGGTTAGAAGTTTCTTTACAAATGCCATTTGTTTTAACAGCATGTCCTGGCTTTCTGCCTGAATCAGACAATCATCCAGGTATGGGTATATCTGAATATTTCTCTGCCTGCAAAATGCAATGGCTGGAGCTAGACACTTTGTAAATACCCTGGGTGAAGTAGATAAGCCAAAGGGAAGTGCTGAGAACTTATAGTGCATGGAGCCTGCTGCTCTGGAGCGTAGGTATTTCCTGCAAGATTCCCTTATTGGAATGTGCAGGTAAGCTTCCTTTAAGTCTAAAGTTGCCAACCAGGCATCTTTGCCTAGCATAGGAAGCAGCTGTTGAAGTGTTAGCATTTTGAATTGTGGGATTACCAAAAAGGTGTTTAGAACAGAGAGGTCCAGGATAGGACACCAGGAGCTGTCTTTTCTGGGTACCAGGAAAAGTATTGAGTAAAAACCCTGTCCCCCTTTCTTCTGCTGGGACAGGTTGAATAGCCCTGATACTTAGAAGAGAGAGAACCTGCTGTTGAGCCTCTGCCCACTGATTTGGGGGTAGGTCTGGCCAAATGTTTGGGGTTGGTAAGGTGTGGAAGTGGAATCTGTATCCATGGAAAACTATATTTAAAACGCATTTTTCCTGGGTAACGACGTCCCAGTTTTTTTGCAAGCAGGGCCAGCCTTCCTCCTAAGGGAGCAGGCAGTTGAGCAGGGCTTGGAAGGGTTAAGGTTAAGTCATTGTGACATTTTTCCATAGAGGGGTGTCTTACTACTTCCAGCTTTGGAAGTGGGAGCCCCCCACTGCTTAGGCCTATGTGTAGACTGAGACTGTAGCCTAGGTGGTCTGCTGTTCCTGGGTTTGGACTGAGAAGGCCTGGAAGAGACTGGAAAGGACCAATTCTTAGAAGGCCAATGCCTACTAAATCTGGGAGGCTGTACTTGCAGGAAATCTTTAACAGTTTGCATAGATTTAGCTTTTTCCTCCATCTTTTTAAGGACTTCTTCTGCTTTGTTGCCAAACAGGCGGTCTTGGTTTAAGGGAGCATCCAGTAATTTTGCTTTAACATGATCTGGCAAGTTTTGGTCCTTAAGCCAAGCATGCCTTCTAAGTACAGACCCAGTGACAGCTGCCCTGCAAGATGCTTCTAAAGAGTCAAAACCACATTGCAAAGTATGTTCACCAACTTGTTCAGCAGAATGCATTAAATCCTGTAATTCTTTATGTAAAGCACAGTCAGGAATCAACATCATTTTCTGTTTAAGTAGTTCCATAATATGCTGCTGATACTTTAACATATGAAATTGATAATTTAAGGCCCTAATGGCCAAAGTAGCAGAAGTGTATACCTTCTTATCCCATCTGTCCAAGGCCCTGGAATCTCTATCAGAGGGGGTAGGGGTTTTGGCAGCAGTAGACTTAATGCCTTTTAGTCCTTAGGAAATGGTCTCTGGATCTGCAGTAGGATTGTTGAAGAGGAACTTCTGGGAATCGGGTACTGTGTAATACCGGTCAGGTTTTCTGGGAGCTGGAGGTAAAGTGTCTGGGGCCAAGCTAGATTCCAAGAAGGCATCATCTACAATGTCCAAAACAGGAGGGATATCTAAACGCCTGTGTTGAGGGAGGTGTAAGAATTCCCTAAGCCTCTTTTTGGAGTCAGAGTAATCCTGGCTTTCCCAGCGGAAATGCTCCCTAAGAGTGTGCAAGGTTTCACCAAAAGAAAAATCTTCTGGAGGGGAAGCAGAGGGAATGGAATCCTCTGCATCAGAATCCTCATAGGTAGATAAGGGCAAATCCTGGTAATCGGAAGAAATAGAAATTTCAGAATCCTGATCAGAAGAATCAGAAGGAAAATCAGTTCTAGGTCTCAGAGGTGGAAGGCTGGCTTCCCTTAATTAAAGTAATAAGGTCTTCAGACATTCTAAGCATTTGTTTTTTAGGCATAAGGGACTGACCATGCGGTTTGGACATCGGTTTTCTAGGCATGGGTCGAGTTTTAGGTCTTGATGAAGAAGATGGTGTCGGTTTGAAATGCAAATCTGTAGGCCTGAATACAACCTCAGAAGCTGGTGCCTGCACAGCGGCTCCGGACCCATCCAAGGTAGAGACATCCACAGGTTCCATAATCGAAGAAGCATCTCGCAGCATACTGGACTCTGAATGGGTCTTAGTAGAGGCCTGCGAATCTGAAGTAGCGGGTATCAGGGGCTGCGAAAGCGCCTCACTGAGTACTGGCGAACTGGCGACTAGCTTAACAGAAGCGTCATCGGCAGTTTTGGACCTATGCGGCCTGTCTCTATCTTTACATTTTTTTGGAATATCGGTAGTCGGATGGCTTACCGAAGCCATTTCTGGATAGTTACACCAAGTATCAAAATAATTTGCTGCGAAAATACACCGATGACGAATAGTTCAGGGGTTGAATAAGGCACAGAAGCAACAGCGAAAGGATGTCGTGGTCTGGGCCTAAGCAAGGAATGCAGTACGAATGAAAATCTTTATGAGGTATTTTATTTCCACAGGTAAGGCAATTGTTAACTTTTACTGACATTGGTTAAGAGCAAGAAAAAGGATCCCCAATGGGGTACTTAGCTTTTTTCAAAGACTTTGTTTCTGAAACTCGAAAACGAAAATTTCAGGAGTCGGCCAACCGGCACTTGCGAACTGCTTCTGCTTCGGGCACTGCGTGGCAAGAAAGACTGATATAATGGCGTCGGCTGCATGTTTTATACCCCTGATGACCTGACGTCATGGAAGAAGAGACAGCATCCGATGCAGGAATCCAAGACTCTGGTATTCAGGCCAGCTGAGGGCTGCCTGCAGGCAGATAACCCAAATGTAATGACTGCAACAGTGAAACACGAGGAACATCCTGGTTTAAGGCTCCAGAGAGCACCCCAGCACTACCAGGCTACAACTCATACCATACATTTTGGCCACAGAACCTAGACCAAAATACAAAAGGCAGGGTCATAGCCAGTCATCAAGGATACCCACATCTCGAGGTTAGTGGCACAGCAGAATGCTTCAGAGATCATCCACGTTCAACTAACAATGGGAAAAACTACAATTCAAATTGTAGCTTGCTACAGATCACCCATGTCCCACGACCCCCATTCCGCATTTCTTGAAACACTGGGAAACATAAAGGTCCTACCAAACACGCTAATATTGGGTGATTTCAATTACCCAAACATTAACTGGGAGAACTACTCAAGTACTAACTCCCTTGCCAAACATTTCCTAGAATTTATAAACTCAAACGCCCTGGATTAACTGGTCAACCCTCACACCAGAGGTGACAACATATTGGACCTGGTCATCACCAACATGGGCGACCAGTGTTCCACACTGGAGGTCAACCCCTCGATGGTTAGATCTGACCATAAAAAAGAAGTTATGTATTCACCATAACGTTCCATCTGAGTAATTAGACTTCATTCTTCTGCACATATGGGTATTCGGATCTGATTCGGATCCGAGCCGGCAAAACTTTTACAAGCATCAGCTCCGAGCTCCAAGCTCCTCCCCTACCTATAATACATCACTTCCTCCTGACTAACCCCAGATCGAGTTTGCTGTCACTAACTAGCAACGTAACCCACAATCCAAACAGGATAAGACCTGAATAGTGAGGGGGATGGAGGGAGGGAAGGTGAAGAAGAATGAAGTCTAACTACTCAGATGGAACGTTATGGTGAGTACATAACTTCTTTATCTGAAGTAGTTAACTTCATTCTTTCTGCACATATGGGACAGAGTCCCCAGCTACTAGTATTCCTGGGAGGCCCTTATGGAAAGATATTTCTGAGCACCGCAGAGCCAAAGGATGCTCTCCCTCTAGAGATCAAATCTAATTTATAATGAGAGATAAATGTATGCGAATTGGCCCACGTGGCTGCCGCACAGATATCATCTAAAGGTACTTTTGACCAGAAAGCTGCAGAAGTGGCCAATGATCTAGTGGAATGAGCCTTCAGTAAGCCAGGAGGAGATGAGCCTTTGTACTTGTACAATACAAAGAGTGATCCACCTTGCTAAGGACACTTTCGAAACTGCTTTGCCCAAACATGGTTCTGAAAATGAGACAGTTGATCCGACTTTCGGTAGGATTTATTCCTATGAAGGTAAAAACGAAGCTGTCTATGGATGTCCAATAAATGGAGTCTATATTCACCTTTATTTTGGAAATTTGGGAAGAAGACTGGCAAATTTATAGCTTGGTTAATATTGGCTGCTGAGGACACCTTGGGAAGGAAAGAGGGATTTGTACGCAGTGAAACCCTGTCTTTGTGAAAAATCAAATAGGGGGGCACGGAGGATAAGGCCTGTAACCCTGAAACCCTTTTAGCTGAGGTGATGGCAACCAGGAATGCCGTCTTCCAAGACAAGAATTTCATAGGGACTGAAACGTCAGGTTCGTAAGGCGGAGAGGTCAATGCTTGAAGGACTAAAGTCAGATCCCAGGGAGGAACTGTCTCTTTAACTGGAGGTCGCAAGAGAAAGGTGCCCTTTAGGAACGCTTTACACAATTTGACAGAGACCAGAGCAACCTTATTTTTGCCTACATGGAAATTAGAGATGGCAGCCAGTTGAACCTTGATGGTGGAAGAACTTGTGCCCGAATGAAGGAGACCAGCCAAAAAAATCTAAAACGACTGGAATAGGGGCTGTAAAAGGGTTGTGATTGTGTTGAGAGGCCCAAATGGAAAAACGTCTCCACTTGCTACTGTAGAGTTTCCTAGTGGAGGTTTAGAGAGATGCTACCAGAATGTTCTTAACAGGGGATGAAAGTCTGGGAGTCCTGATGATCATGGGAACTGGTGCAGCCACACAGTCAGCTTGAGAATGTCCAGGTTGGGCAGGGGCAAGCCCAACGGATGAACAAGTAGATCCGGGCATGGATCTAGAGTCCATGGAGCCAAAAGGTGAGATCATAGGAAGGGAAACCACACTTGGAAGGCCAGAAGGGAGCTATGAAAATGACTTTGCACTGTAACCGGCAAGCTTTCTGAAGGAACTTCGGTATCAGAGGTAATGGGGGGTAAGCATAAAGTAACCTGGGGGGCCAAGCATGGACTAGAGCATCCCTTGGGACATCCCCTGGAGGGGGGAATCAGAGCGAAGAAGTTGCTGCACTTCGTGTTGGAAGGAGACGCGAAGAGGTCGCAGCAAGGTTGACCCCATATGAGGAAGATTCTCTTCGCCAACAATGGATTTAGAGACCACTCGTAAGGCAGAAGGATTGCCTGGTTTAGACGGTCTGCTAAAATGCTGGAGCATCCCGGGATATGCGTTGCTATCAGAAACCGGTTGGTGGATATGGCCCACTCCTAAACTCTCATGGCCTCACGACAAAGAGGGTAGGATCGGGTCCCTCCCTGCTTGTTGATATACCAGACTACTGCCATGTTGTCTGATTGAATGGCCACTGTTCCTGGAGGTAGGAGAGGATGGAAGGCTTTCAACGCTAAAAGCACTGCCCTCATCTCCAGGGCATTGATGTGTAGCTTGGTCTCTAGCAGGGACCACGTGCCTTGGACTGTTCTTCCCAAGAAGTGTCCCCCCACCCGAGCTAGGAGGCGTCCGTGGTCACCGTGGCTTGGGCCGGCGGGGCTAGAAAGCTGCACCCCGCAAGTATGTCTGATGACTGAAGCCACCACTGGAGTGACATTCTGCATGTCCGGTTGATTCGGATTTGGAAAGTCATCGGAAGGTCTAGCCAGGACCATTGAACTGCTAGATTCCACTGAAGGGTTCTCATATGAAAATGTGCAAGAGGGAGAATGGAAATGGAGGCTGCCATCGAACACAAAGCCCTGAGAACATCGCCTGCTGTGACTACAGAGTGCTCTGAGATAGCTCACATGTGGAGTCTGAGATTTCTTATCCTTTCTGGGGTGAGAAAGATCTTTGACTGAATAGTATCCAACCGTGCCCCGAGGAAGTCTATGACCTGAACCGGAGCCAGGTGGGACTTGTTGAGGTTGATTGTGATGCCTAACTTGTGAGCCAGACTGAGAAAGTAGTGTAGGGGCTGGCACAAGAGACGTTTGGTGGATGCAGCGAAGAGCCAGTCGTCTAGGTAGGGGAATACCTGAATGCCCTGAAGTCTCAGGTGAGCCGCTACGACTGCCATTACCTTGTTGAACACCCTGGGGGCTGTGGTGAGACCAAAGTGTAGGGCTCTGAACTGAAAGTGAGAGGCCCCTAGCTAGAAGCGCAGAAACCTCCTGGAGCTTCTGTGGACCTTGATATGATAGTAAGCATTATGGAGGTCTAACAAGCACATCCAGTCACATTCTCTTAGAAACGGTAGAATGGACTGTAGAGTGACCATCCAGAATTTTTGTTTCTCTACCAACAGGTTGAGGATAGACAGGTCCAATATGGGCCTGAGGTCCCCCGTCTTCTTTGGCACTAAAAAGAACCTGGAGTAGATGCCTAATCCGGACTGGTCGGGGGGCACCGGTTCGATGGTTCATTTTTGTAACAGTTTCGAAACCTGTAAAGCTGCGGCCTCCCTGTGATCGGGTGGAACATCTGGGAGGCATGCTGGAGTTATGGGGGATGATATGAAAGGGATAGAATAGCCTCTGGATATGATGTTTAACACCCAGCGGTCTGTAGTAATGGACGCTGGATGTAAGGAGAATCTTCCCCCGACTGCCTCCAGAGTAGAGCAGTTGGGCAACCCCTCAGGGTTGCTGTGTGGGCCTGTCGGAAAAGGGTTCCCTAGACCCGAAGTTTCTGGGACCCCCTCTGCCTCTGGGGGACGAATAGTCCTGAGTGTCCCAGAAAGACTGCCATTTCTGGAACCACATCTTCTTTTGCCCCTTTTGGTTCCTGGAATAGGATCTCTGGGGGTTAGAGAAGCGGATTCCGATGGCAGACAAAGTCTTTCCGTCCTTCTCACTCTGGGTGAGCGTGTCTCGTACTGTCTTCCCAAAGAGGGATGATCCATCGAAAGGGGCTTTAATAAAAGACGCCTTAAAGGGGTCCGCAAATTGACACAGTCTGATCCAGGCATGTCGCCTCAAGGCAATGCCTGTACCAACAGCTCTAGCAGCTCCCTCCGTAGCATGGGAGAGGAGACGCATAGATGTATTTGTCACTGATTTCAGTGTAGTCATCTTCGCAGTAAAGGACTGCTTGTCCTGCTGTGACAGAGACTCTGGGGGCAACTCAGTTAGTTCCGTTATAAGATCACGCTGCAGTCAGGTAACATGTGCCAAGTAATTCAGCGCATGGATAGAAAAAGTCGCTGACGAGTACATATGCTTCCCGAAACGATCCATCGACCTGGACTCCTTGTCTGGTGGATGGACCAAGGAACTCTCCTGTGCCAGTTCCTTCTTTGTGGCAGCTGCAACCACCAAAGCATCCACAGGGGCTCCTTTGGACCATGCCTGCCTATCTGATGGCGAGGAAAGAATTTTGTCCGGTCTTTTGGGTATAGGCTCCATGGTATTCAGTGAAAAACACACAAAACAGGACCAATAAAGAATAATCCAGGGTGTCAGGATCCTTTCATGCCCTAGTGGTAATGAGGTCCACCAAAGGGTCGACTGGTGGGGAAACCCAGGAAGTAGATGGGCCCGCGCCAAAGGCCTCCAGAAACACGGACTCATCCGTAGAGGGTTTGGGGGCTGACCAACCTCCTTTTTGGCGGAGGATTTCCATAATGTCTCCAAAGGAGACATCCTCGGGAGGTGATCTGGGGGAACCCTCCCCTTCATCTAAGTCTGAGTCAGTGGTAATGGACTCAGGGGAGTCCAAGTGCCTCCTTTTACACTTGCGTTTACAAGGTTCCTCTCCAGTGGGACTCGTAAGCCTTCGGGGGTTCCCTGAGGGGAACAACCTGGGGTTGCTTTGGCATGGGCTGTCCCTGAAACAGGGTGAGGGGAGCAGAATCCGAAAACAGGGAGGTCTGGGTAGGATCCGAGTAGGTGAACTGTGGTCTCAACCCCTGGGAAAAAACCCTTTCCACTGCCCCGAATGCCGATGGGGAGCCCACCTCCATAACCCGTAAGGATGAGGCCCTCCCCGGGTCCGAAGCAGGGATCGGAGCCGAAGGCAAGGTAGTCTTGGCATCAAGGATGGGATCTGAAAGAGAATGACCTCGACCCTCGGGTCTGACTCCCTGACCACGGCTCCGAGAGTCTCCTGGATCCGAAATCGGATCCGAGGAACTCAAGGTAAAGGCCGGCGCCGAGGAAACGAAAACCGTCAGTGCCGAACCAACAGCTCCAAAGGGCCTTGGATCCGAGAACCCCAAAGCGTCGGGTCGGATCGGGGAAGGAGAGATTGGGTGAAATAGAGCTGTAGAAGGACCCTCTCCAATGGGAGAGGGACCTGGTAAGACCCCCATCTGAATCTGATTCTGGATGAACCTCCTCATCAGCCTGTCCATGTCAAGGTCGGAGAAGCTCCGAGTTGACCTTGAAGAAGAAGCGATCAAAGCGGGTCTTGGCTGGATCTGAGGGGAGTGCCTCGGCTCCGAGGGCTCCGTCGGCTCTGGCGAGAGCGGAGCAGAGGAGAACGGGACCTGGGGACTTTAGAAGAGGGGCTGAAGAAAGACTCCCTGTTGGGGGGATCTTTTCCTGGACTTGTCCCTTTCTTTGTGGCACTTCTCCCTCTCTCTCTTATCCCTACCTTTCTGGGATGAATCTGAGGCCTCAGGATGGGCGGGAGGTTGAGTCCCTACCTGCAAGATGTGACTGGCTGGAGCGGCGACCGAGGCAGACTCTAGGGCAGAAGCTGGCAGCAGACCCTTGGCCACGAGCTTAGCCCGACGGTCTTTCAAGGCCCTGGGGTTAAAACCTGCACAAATGTCGCAGGAGGCTGACAAATGGGAGACTCCTAAACAAAGAAGACACAGAGTGTGGCCATCGGCTGGTGAGAGCTTGTGACCACACTCTGTGCATTTTAAAAAAGAACTTTAGGCTGTTCAGCCATAATGGCGGAACAGTAACTAAACCCTAAGGCAGGCAGGCAGGCAGGCACACACACACACACACACACACACACACACACACACACACACACACACACACACACACACACACACCAAGGGATGGGGCCTAGGCGGGAAAAAGAAGTTATGTACCTACCATAACGTTCCATGTTAGTTGTCTTCTTCTCGCCTTCTTTCTTGCTGGCTCCGACTCGGTCATCTTCAAAAGCTCGAGAGCTGCATACTGGCTCAAGGCCACCCCATATCCCATGATGCCTGACGCTAGATAGCCAGATCTCATTTGGTAAGTCTAACTGCAGACATAATAAGGAAAGGATCCTATCCTGGAATATATAAAACCTTCATAGAGGCTACTAGACAGAAAGGAATAACCAGAGAAGACTCAGCCAGTGAAAAAAACATAAGTAACACTTCTCGGTCTTCAAGGATAGGGGGATGGAGGGTGGGACGCAAGAAAGAAGGCGAGAAGAAGACAACTAACATGGAGCGTTATGGTAGGTACATAACTTCTTTATGTTAAGTTGTCTATCTCGCCTTCATTCTTGCTGGTTGGGACAGCGTCCCTAGCACCTAAAATCCTGGGTGGCTCATCGGAACGAACTCTTCAGAACAGTGGAACCAAAATCTGCTCTGCTTCTGGAAACCACATCTAACTTATAATGCGAAATGAAAGTATGTGGGTTGGCCCACGTAGCCGCAGCACAAATAGATTCCATGGGCAACCTAGCCTGAAAGGCCACCGAAGTTGCTAAATCCCTGGTGGAGTGATCTTTTGGTTTAACAGGCAATTGTTTATTCCTCAGTTGATAGATAAATGTGATGATAGAAGTCAACCACCTGGACAGGGTTACTTTTGAGACTGGAAGACCTTGTTTTCCCTCAGCATAAGAAAGGAAAAGTTGGTCCGATTTCCTGATATCCTTAGTTCTATGTAAATAGAAACATAGTTGCCTGTGAACATCTAACTGATGCAACTTATATTCCGCCCTGTTGGAGTGGTTGGGGAAAAAACACAGGAAGGTCAATGGACTGATTCAAATTATTTTCTGAAGGGACCTTAAGAAGGAAGGAAGGATTAGTCCTGAGAGCAACCCTATCACTGTGGAACACTTGGTACGGAGGATGGGTACAAAGAGCCAGCGGTTCCAAAACTCTTCTGGCTGAAGTAATGGCTACCAGAAAGAGAGTTTTCCAAGATAAAAACTTCAGGGAACAAGAAGCTGCAGGTTCGAAGGGAGGCAATATTAGAGAAGCTAAAATCAAATTTAGATCCCACGGAGGTGGAGGATCTCTCACTGGAGGCCTGAGCAGAGTGGTCCCTTTGAGAAAGGCTCTACATAGCTTATGCGACATGATATTATTTCCCGACAGGCCAATGTGAAAATTTGAAATTGCAGCTAACTGAACTCTAATTGTAGTGGAAGCGGACCCAGAATGAAAGAGTTCCACAAAAAAATCCAAAATGTGGTGTATAGGGGCTGAAAAGGGGTCTATACTCTTAGTCTCTGCCCAGGAAGAAAAACGTTTCCACTTACTAGCGTAAGTTTTTCTAGTGGTGGACTTGTGCGATGATAAAATAATTTCCCAGATAGACGGGGAGATATCTGGAAGCCTGGCTAAGGTTGGAAGTGGAGCAACCAAGCAGTGAGCTGGAGAGATTGCAGGGATTGGTGCAGCCCACCCGACTGATGGATTAGAAGGTCTGGAACTGGGTCCAGAGTCCAAGGCTGCTCGATAAGATGATGATGCAGGAACAGGAACCATATTTGTCGAGGCCAGTAAGGAGCAATGAGGATCATTTTGCAGCCCAAAACAGTAGCTTTCTGTATCAGTTTTAGAATAAGGGAAAACGGAGGGAATGCATAAAGAAGTCCCTGAGGCCAATCGTGGACTAGAGCGTCTCTGAGGGAATGTCCAGGAAGTGGAAAGAGAGAGAAGAATTTGTTGCACTTGCTGTTGAAGGGGGTGGCAAAAAGGTCGCAGCAAGGCTGGCCCCATATGCGGAATATTTGTTCCGCAACTACTTGATTCAGAGACCACTCGTAAGGCATGAGAATTGCTCTGCTCAGCCTGTCTGCTATGACGTTGGACTTCCCAGGGATGTGCGTTGTGGTCAGAAACCATTGGGAAGAGATCGCCCACTGCCAGAGTCTGAGTGCTTCTCGGCATAGGGGGTAGGACTTGGTTCTGCCCTGCTTGTTGATGTACCACACTACTGACATATTGTCCATTTGAATTGCAATGGTCCCAGTAGGAAGAGAGTCCCGAAGAGCTTGCAACGCTAGAAGCACAGCCCTCATCTCCAAGACGTTTATATGCAGGTGGTACTCGTGAGGTTGCCAGATGCCTTGGACTGTCCTGACCTGATAATACCCCCCCCCACCCAATCAGGGAAGAGTCCGTGGTATCCGTAGCAACTGGAGGGGGGGCTACAAATGGTCTGCCTAGGGGTACTGATGTGGAGACCATCCACCATGCAAGGTGCTTTTTGCATGCTTCTGTGATCATGATCATGTGAGACATGGAAAGCTGCTGGAAGGACCATTGGGTGAAAAGCAGCCACTGGAGAATCCTCATGTGAAAACGAGCTAGAGGAACAAATATGATCACTGCTGCCATGAGACCCAGAGTTTGGAGGACGAACCTGGCTTGATTTCTCTTGCATGCTAATAAGACCTGTACATGTTGACGAATCACTAATACCCTGTCTGGTGGAAGGCTCGCTGACATGTCTTTTGTATTTAAATTTGCGCCTACAAAGGTGATAGACTGACAGGGTGACAATGCAGACTTTTTGAAATTTATTGAGATACCTAGTCTGGAGCAAGTCTCGATAGTGTAGTCTCTGGCTCGCAGAAGGTGATGCCTGGTGGTAGCAGTAAGGAGCCAGTCATCTAGATATGGAAACACCTGGAATCCTTGCCGTCTCAGGTGAGTGGTAACTACTGCCATACATTTGGTGAACACCCTGGGGGCTGTGGTGAGACCAAAGGGCAGAGCTCTGAACTGGTAATGGCTGGCTCCCAGCCAGAAGCGAAGGAATCTTCTGGAGCATCTGTCCATTTTGACGTGGTAGTATGCATCGTGAAGATCTATAGAGCACATCCAATTGTCCTGATTCAGAAAGGGCAAAATGGACTGTAGCGTGACCATCCGAAACTTGGTTCTTTGTACAGACCTGTTCAGTCTGCTGAGATCCAGAATGGGTCTCCAGTCCCCTGTCTTTTTTGGTACCATAAAGAACCTTGAGTAAATTCTGGATCCTTGCTGGTCTGCTGGAACTTGCTGGATGGCCCTTTTTCTTAGCAGTTCTGAAATTTCTTGTACTGCTTGATCCCTTAGATTGGGTGGAACATCTGGAAGGGACTTGTTTGACACTACGGGAGTGCAAACAAAGGGTATTCTGTAGCCTCCGGATATAACTGACTGTACCCATTTGTCTTGTGTTATGTCTTGTCAGGCTCTTGGGTACAGCGATAATCTTCCCTCGACTGCCTACAGAGGTGGGCAGTCGGGCAACCCTTCAGGGATGGTGGGAGGGCTACTCAAGAGAAGGATTCTCTGCTGCCCTGGTTTTGCGGACCCCCTCTGCTACGAGGGCAGCGTCTACTGTTGTTCCCACCTCTGCCCCTGGATGGGAACTCACCATGTGTGTCCGGCAAGGCTCCCTGAGGTTTCCGGAACCACATCTTTCCACTCTTCTGACCCTTGGGACATGGTCCAGAAGGAGTGGAAAAATGGACTCCCACGGCAGAGAGAGTCTTGCCTTCCTGTTCACACCTGGTAAGGGTGTCCTTCGCCTGTGATCCAAAAAGAGAGGAACCATCAAAGGGGGTGTTGGTGAAAGATGCTCTGAAAGGTTCCGCGAAGTTACATAGCCACATCCAAGCGTGTCTCCTTAGAGCAACACCTGTGCCTGCGGCTCTACTCGCACCATCGGCTGCATAAGAAATAAGCCTCATGGAGGAGTTCACCACTGAATTAAGAGTCGCCAGCTGGGAGGCTGCCTTAGCCCGGGCACCCTCAGATGATGGATCTTGAAGGGCATCTCCAAGCTCTTTAAGGAGATCCCTTTGAAGGCGGGTAAAGTGGCACAAATAATTCAGTGACCGAATAGAAAAGGTCACTGAAGAGATCATCCGCTTCCCATATAGTACAGTTTTGTACCTACCATAAATGTAGATGTCCAATAGGTATGCATCTGCAGTCATAACATATGGGTTGTCCTGCCTCAGGCAGCCCTTCGGTCAGCCGGATTCCAAAGTCTGGGTCTGGCCTCGGCTGATGTCGCACTTTCCCTGACGTCAGAGCGTCTGGGGTATAAAAGCATCAGCCGATGCCATTTTCCTCAGTTTTTCTTGCCCCAGATGCCAGGTGCCCTCTAGGAAGGCTAAATTTGGATAAATGCTGAAAAGTTCCAAACATTTGCAAATTATATACATGTATAAACAAACAAATACACCATAATAGATTCCCCCAGCTAGCTGAAAGAGGGGTAAGTACCCTAGGAATACCACAGAGGGGAAGGAGGGTGGGTAATCCTGACTGCAGATGCATACCTATCGGACATCTACATTTATGGTAGGCACAAAACTGTACTATGTCCTTCAAGGATGCATCTGCAGTCATAACATATGGGTAGAATAGCATAGCCAATCTGGGGGAGGAGGTACTAAGAGAAGGATGGTGTGGTTAAGATCCCCTGCAGCACTGCAGTTGCAAACCCTGCTTGGGATCTGGAGTATAAAGGTAGATTGTAATGCTTGGCAAATGTATGCACGGAGCTCCAAGTAACAGCTTCTAAAATGTCCTTGGTAGCCACCCCTCGTAGGAAAGCTGTAGTGGTGGCTGTGGCCTTTGTGGAGTGAGGCCTGATATCTTCAGGAACTGTCTTTCCATGAAAGGAGTAACAAAAGCGAATGCAATTTCCTATCCATTTTGAAATTGTCTGTTTGGAAATTGCTCTTCCTTGTACCCCAGTTGCATATGCTACAAAAAGTTGGTCAGTTTTTCTGCTAGTTTTTGTTCTGTCCAAATAGTAGCGCAGTTGTCTGTGTATATCCAGGGTGTGCAAAAGTTTTTCCCCTTTGTTCTGTGGGTTAGGGAAGAACGTAGGCAAGTGAATAGCTTGGTTCAAGGATACCCTAGATACCACCTTTGGCATGAAAGTAGGATTGGTTCTTAGTGACACTCTATCCTGGTAAAAAATAAGAAAAGGCTGCACTGCCATTAATGCTTGTAACTTAGATACTCTTCTTGCTGAAGTGATTGCCAAAAGGAATGCAGTTTTCCAAGATAAAAACTGCAGGTCTGTTGATGCTGCTGGTTCAAAAGGAGGTAGTGTCAGTTTTTCCAGCACAAAATTTAGATCCCATGCAGGTAGAGGGGGTCTTCTTGGAGGTTTAACATTTTTGATCCCTCTCAAAAATTGCCTGAGAAGAGGGTGTGAGAAGATAGGTGGATCCATATTGTATTCTGCTGAAATTGCTGAAGCATGAATCTTAATAGAAGAATAAGACAGGCCATTGTGGAACAATTCTGCTAAGTATTCTAGGATGTGTGCTAGGTTTGCCACTGTGACATCGGTGCCCTTTGATGTGCTCCAAATGAGAAATCTCTTCCATTTAGCTGAGTATGTCTTCCTAGTGGAAGGTCTGCAAGCCTCCAGGATAATGTCCTTCACCCTCTGAGATAAAACAGTTTGGTTGGGATTTAAGGAATTTTCCAGGCAGTTAGCTGCAATGTTTTCAAGTTGGGATGCAGGGTCTTGAAATTGTTCTGTGTTAGAAGAAGAGGCCATAGGGGAAGAGGCCATGAATTTGCCTGAGACATGCTTCTCAATAGTGGGTACCAGTGTTGTCTTGGCCAGTCCGGAGCTATTAGTATCACTTTTGGCTGTTCCTCCCTGATCTTCAGTAGAACCTTGTACATCAATGGGAGAGGTGGAAAGGCATAAACTGTTAGGGCATTCCAGCTGAAAGAGAGTGAGTCCACCCTCCATGCTTGTGGGTGGTATGTCCTTGAGCAGAATGTCTTCAGTTGGTGGTTGAGTGGGGAGGCGAACAGATCTATCTCCGGCATTCCCCATGTCTTTGTTATGAGTTTGAAGATGTCTGGATGCAGCATCCATTCGTGTGCATCCATGGTAGTTCTGCTTAAGCTGTCTGCTAGTGCATTTTCTTTTCCTGAGTGCAATTTGGCCTGCAGCTGGATATTGAGATTCAGGCATAGATTCCACAGATTCATAGCCATCCGGCATAGAGGGTAAGAATGTGTACCTCCCTGTTTGTTTATGTACCACATGACCGTGGTGTTGTCTGTCCTTATTAACAGATGTCCTTGTTGGAGGAAGGGTCTGAATGCCTCGATTGCATGACTCACTGCCAGCATTTCCTTTTGGTTTATGTGCATGCTTATCTGCCCTTGAGGCCATAGGCCTTGGATACATTTGTCCTCCATGTGTGCTCCCCATCCTCGGTCTGAGGCGTCCGTGGTGATGGTCTGCCTTGTTTTTGGTTTGTTGAAAGGCAACCCTCTGTTGGACTGGCAGGCCTGAGCCCACCACAGGAATTCCTTTTGAAGGCATGGAATGATTGGTATCATGGTTTCTAGACTGTGACTGTGTTGAGACCATACACTCCTTAGGTACCATTGTAATTTCCTCATATGCAGCCTGGCATGTGGGATTAAAATTATGCAGGATGCCATGTAACCCAGGGCCTGCAGGACTTTCCTTGCAGTAAGCGGAGTTTGTCTTGTCAGAATCATGAAGTAATCTGGAAGTTGCTTTTGTTTTTCTTCTGTGAGAAAAGCCATCTGGGTGATTGTGTCCAGATCTGCACCCAAAAAGGTTATCCTTTGGGACGGTACTAGTCTTGACTTTTGGATGTTGACTGTGTATCCCAAGGTCTGTAGCAGGTGTATGGCATAGGCCAAGTCCTTTAACAATTTTTTCTTGTTGTCCGCTTGTATTAGGCAGTCGTCCAGGTATGGGTAAATTTGAATTCCCTGAAGTCTGCAATGTGCAATTACTGATGCCAGGCATTTCGTGAATACTCTGGGCGCAGTAGATAAGCCAAAGGGCAATGCTGAGAATTGATAATGCTCTGATCCTGCAAGAAATCTGAGGTGTCTTCTGCAATCTGGTCGGATAGGGACGTGCAGGTATTTGTTTGTCTTGAAGCGTTAATGTATTAAGTGTATGTGTTACGTGGAGTCATTAAATCCATTTTACTCCAACTAGACTATTTCATTGATTGGATACGTTCCTCCATTGGGGGATCCCAGCGTTTTTTTATTGGACGTGCAGGTATGCCTCCTTGAGATCTAGAGTCACCAGCCAAGACTCCTTGCCCAACATGGGAAGAAGTTGCTGTAGGGTCAGCATTTTGAATTTTGGCACAATGAGATAAGTGTTCAGTGCGGACAGGTCGAGAATAGGCCTCCATTGGTTTTCTTTTCTTGGTACAAGGAATAGTCTGGAGTAAAATCCTTGGCCTTGTTCTGTACATGGTACCCTTTCTATAGCTTTCATCTGAAGTAAATTGCTGATTTGTCTTAAAGCCTCTGCCTTCTGGTTTGGTGGAAGGTTTGGCATTCCGCTTCTTTTTGGCAAAGTGTGGAAATGGAACCTGTATCCTTTGTCTATTATTTGCAATGTCCATGTATCCTTTGTAATGCAATGCCAGTTTTTTGAGAATAAAGCCAGCTTTCCGCCCAAGGGTGCTTCCAGTTGATCCCTGGTAGGCGGAGTCAGAGTCAAGTCATTGGGTCTGTCCTGTAGTAGTGGTTGTAGTTGCAGCTGTTGCACTACTCCTCTGGTTGGCAGGCTGCCACTGACGGCCTCTGTAGGGGCTCTTCAATTGACCTCTGCCTCTAGGGTGCCTGTTCCTGCCTCTCTGTGCTCTGGACGAGTCTGGAAAGGACCAATTCTTTGTAGGCCAGTTTCTGCTGAACCTTGGTGGTTGAACTTGCAGGAATCTTTAACTGTTTGCACAGATTTTGCTTTTTCTTCAACCTTTTTTAGAATCTCCTGTGCAGGGGAGCCAAATAAATTTTGTTTCTCCATTGGAGCATCGAGGAGTTTAGCTTTGACATGGTCTGGCAAAGATTGCTCCTTCAGCCAGGCATGCCTACGAATAACTGCCCCAGTCATAGCTGATCTAAATGAAGCCTCCAGTGCATCACAGCCACATTTTAAAAAATGATTACTAACCTGTTGTGAGTTATGTACCAAATCCTGAAGGGATTTACGGTCTAAAGGCACAGGAGAAGAAAGTTTCTTATTCAGTTGATCTAACAGAAATTATTGGTATTGTATCATATGGAATTGACAGTTTAATGCCCTGGCAGAAAGAGTAGCAGATGTATAAACCTTTTTTCCCCATCTCTCTAAAGCTCTAGACTCTCTTTCAGAGGGTAGGGGATTTTTGGCAGTAGCGGCTGCAACCACTTTAGGGCCCTGAGAAATAGTTTCTGGGTCTGCAGCATGGGCTTTATACAAATGGAAATGAGAATCCGGGACCCTGTAATATCTGTCAGGTTTGGCAGGGGCCGGAGGAAGAGAATCAGGGGCTGTACTGACATCATTGTACACATCATCAATTACATTTAGAACAGGAGGTATAGCTAAGGGCCTATGCTGAGGAAAATGCAAAAAGGTCCTTAATCTTTTTCTAGAATCAGAGAAATCCTGACCTTGCCATTGAAAGTGCTCTCTCATGGAGTGTAAAGTCTCCCCAAAGGAAAATTCTTCAGGAGGGAGGCGAAGGATAGATTCCTCTGCATCTGAATCCTCATAAGGCGAGTAAGCCCCTTCCTGGTGGTCTGACAAATCAGATCCATCCGTGGAGTAATCTGAGGAGTGAGGTTCAGAGGGGTCAGTCCTGGGCCTTTTGTCTGGAGGTGGTTGGGAGGCCCTGCCTGGGTGAGGTTGTGAACCCCTAATTAAGGAAATAAGGTCCTCAGCAAGGCTGAGAATCTGTGAACTAGAGGAAGGCCTCTGGGATGTAGATTTGGTAGGCAAAGCTTTTGAAAGTTTGGCAGCTTTAGCCCTGGAGAAGGCCTTAATAGACATAGAAGCTGGGGGCCTAGCTGCCCCACGTGCAGGGGTAGAAATGTCCAAAGGTATGGTGTCGGACAATTCCTAAACACTAGCTTCGGCAGGGAGTTTTGAAGCCGACTCAGCCGGGGCCTCTCTGGCCTCGGTGGTCGGAAGTATGGTTTCGGAAGTAGGAATCGCCGTGGACTCGGTTTCGGCCGAAACCGAGACACTCGCGGTAGGCCAAGCCGTGGTTTCAGCTGAAACCGCGGGCCGCGAGTGTCGGTCTTTTTCCTTGCGTTTTTTGACCATATGCGAAGTCGGAGTCTCCGACGGCATTTTATAAGCAAAAGAGGTTCCAAAAAATTCCTCTGCAAACTCCGACCGACGTCTAAGAGTTCGTCGGTTGAAGGAGGCACAGGCTAAACAAGCCGATACGTCGTGGTCTGGGCCTAAGCAAGGAAGGCAGTAAGAATGGAAATCCTTATGAGGTGTTTGTTTCCCACAAGTTAAACAATTATTCACTTTGTCTGACATCGGCTGAGGCAAGAAAGAGTCCCCAACGGGGTACTTAGCTTTTTTTGAAGTCTTCGGTAGCTGAAATCTCTGGATCTGACCGACCGGCACTTGCGAACAGCTTCTGCTTCGGGCACCGCGTGGCAAGAAAGACTGGGGAAAATGGCGTCGGCTGATGCTTTTATACCCCAGACGCTCTGACGTCGGGGAAAGTGCAACATCAGCCGAGGCCAGACCCAGACTTTGGAATCCGGCCGACCGAAGGGCTGCCTGAGGCAGGACAACCCATATGTTATGACTGCAGATGCATCCTTGAAGGACATCTGTCCATCGTCCTGGACTCCTTGTTAGGGGGATGGACAGATGAAGTTTCAGCCGACTCCTTCTTTGTGGCTGCCGCTACCACCATGGCATCAACAAGGACACCTTTGGTCAAAAACTGTTTACCTGTGGTGCCGGTCTTCTGGGGGTGGGTTCCACTGTGTCTGGAGCTGACCACGCCTTCCGAGCCACCACGGACATCAGTGGGTCGAAAGGTGGAAACACCCAGGAGGTGGAAGGTCGGGATCCAAAAGCATCCAGGAATACCGACTCATCCTCGGAGGGGCTTAGGGTAGTCCAGTTCCCCCTCTGCCTAAGCATCTCAAGGATGTCTGAAGAAGGAGACATCTTCAGATGGGGATCTCGGGGACCCTTCCAAATCCTCCAAGTTGGTATCTGATGTGACAGACTCAGGGGAGTCAACATGCTTCCTCTTGCATTTTCTCTTACGAAGTGGCTCCTCTGAATGATCAGGGGAGGCCTCAGAAGAGGAAGATACACCCAAGGGGTGCCCTGGAGCATTGGTTCTCCACACTTGGGGTCTGGAGGAGGGATAGAGGCAGATGCAGGCACCATAGTGGGAGGAGCCGGTGGGGATGATCGTGGGGCTGACTCAGGGGCCAGCACACTCCTCATGACCTCAAAGGCATCCCTGCTTGGATGCCGAGAAGGCTCCGGTTCCGAAGAGACCGGAATCCCTCTCTGCACCGAGGGGGATGGCTCCAAAGCCGATGTAGGAGCCGAGCTAACCTGCGCCGAAGCTCTGAGAGGGAGAATGGGGTCGGACAAGGGTCTGATGCCACTCGCCCCCTCGGAGCCGATGAGGGAGTCTCGGCGTCCAGACCCTTCCAAGGACTGTACCAAAGAAGTGATTGGAGCCGACGACGGAACCAAAGCAGAAGGTATCGGTGCCGACGGTTCCACGACCTGAACCCCAACGAACTCCAGCTCCGAGCTTAAGGAAGGAGTCGGAGGAGGAATAACTGCAGATATGGACAGAGCTGACACCTGATGAGGGGGGATGGACAACATTTTTGCTAGGGCCTGCGATTTTAACAGCCTACTGACCACTCTCTCCACGTCATGATCGGATAGTCTTGAGGACCGAGAAGAGTGGGACCAATGACTGTGCTCCGATTGGAGCAGAGGAGACCTCAGAGCCGAGCGTATTGACTCCAGGGAGGGAGATCTAGATCTCTTTTGACTCCCCGTCGGCTCCGAAGGGAGAATCGGAACTGACTGGGAGACAGGTGAATCGGTTCCAGCCAGAACCGAGGCTGAAGGAACAGCTTCACCCATCGATGGCTCCGAACTGGGAGCCGAAGATTTTGGTGGCTTAGAGGCCTTCACAGGCTGAGTCTTAGCTGGTGAATTCTGTTTAAGTAATCCACATAGGATTAACTTATTTTTACGCTCCTGCAGGACTCTTGGGCTGAAGGCATGGCAAACTGAACAAGAGTCCTGCAGGTGCACGGCGCCGAGACAATAGACACAAGAAGTGTGACCATCTGTCAGAGACATCTTCTGACAGCATGAATCACACTTCTTGAATCCGGGCAACTTGGTATCCTTGGACATCCCTGAAAAGGAATTAGGAAAAAAACCAAGGACAACACACTAAAGAAATTTGGATGCAACTACTACCACACACACACCCAGTTAAGACACCCAAAACACAGCCAAGAAAACTGACAATATTGTGTGTATACATATATATATATATATATATATATATATATATATATATATATATATATATATACATATATAAGCTAAACAAAACTGACTAAGTAAGAGCTAAAAGTTTTTTTTTTTTTTTGGAATAGAGAAAGTGAAAAAGGTTAGCCTCAAATTTAAACGGCTACCTAAGAAAGTGAAGGGGGAGGGGAAAACACTCTAACTAAAACGAGTTTTCTGAAGGGATAGGGGAATGTAAAGAAAGAGTTATAGATACTACAAGCATATAAATCTATATATAGAAAGATTAACTAGTATAAACAATCTACACTAACAAGCTATAAATTTTTAGCAAAAAACGAGTAAATAATGAAAATATACGACCTGAGCCAGTAAGACAACCTCGCAGCAGAAGCGGCAAACGAGATCTGGGTATCTAGCGCCAGGCATCATGGGATATGGGGTGGCCTCGAGCCAGTATGCAGCTCTCGAGCTTTTGAAGATGGCCGAGTCGGAGCTGAGGATCGGCTCCGAACCCAACCAGCAAGAATGAAGGTGAGATAGACAACTTAACATCTAAAACTACCAACAAGCTACACAGAAAAAAAAATTTTTTTTTTTTTTAAACATGACGACCACGTGTTGAGGGGGGAGGAAAAGGGGAACAGGTACACACACACACCAACTGTACTGAACAGAGAAAAACAAGAGAAACCTTAAAACCTTCGCTTAGAGCTCAGAGACCATGATGCTAACTCTTAGAGCGGCAAACGAGATCTGGGGTTAGTCAGGAGGAAGTGATGTATTATAGGTAGGGGAGGAGCATGGAGCTCAGAGCTGATGCTTGTAAAAGTTTTGCCGGCTTGGATCCGAATTGGATCCGAATACCCATATTTGCAGAAAGAATGAAGTTAACTACTTCAGATCAAATGACTCTGGATATCCACATTCCGCACCCCACCCCCGGACAAGGAAACCACTGTGAAAAACTTTTCAAAAGCAAACTTCACGTTACTTAAGACCGAGGTGGAAAGTTTCAAACCCCCATGCTAAAGGATAATGCTGGCCAAGCTGCAAAATCCTTTACTAATGCATTCTACGGGTACCTACAAAAATGCATGGATCGTGCTATCCCACGCAAAATCAAGACTCACTCCTCCAAGAAAAGGAAACCAGTCTGGTGGACCCCTGCCATAAACAAGCTATACAATAGGAGGAGGAAATTAGTACAGAAAAGAGTAAAATCTCAAGAAGGGAAGACATCCCTGATCAGAATCAGCAAAAAACTACGATCCTTCATAAAATCATCCAAGGCGAGCTTCGAAAGAAAAATGACCAAGGACTTCAAAGACAGCCACAAGGCATTCTTTAGCTATGTCAAGAATCTAAGTTGCAATGCTCAGATCTGCTCGGAGTTGGTGCAGAATGGCACAAAATACACTAAACCGACCAATATCGCCAACATCCTGGCAGACAGGTTCAGTGTAAACTTCACCCCCAAAAGGGCCCATAACCACACCAGAAGAATGTAGAGCCCCTGAAATCAGACATTCAGGTTACAGCAGCCATCTCCAAAGCCAAAAACACAGCATCAATGGGACCAGACGGTGTCCCAGGCTGTGTCTTACATGAGCTCAAAGATGAACTAACCCCTCACCTAAACACACTGTTCAGACTCAGCCTCTCCAGAGGTCACATACCCATAGAGTGGTGCACAGCAATGGTTATTCCACTCCACAAAGGTGGAGCCACAACAGACCCCAGGAACTATCGCCCTATAAGCCTGACTAGCTTGGTCTGCAAGGCTATGGAGCGCATCATCATAGAACTCATTAACAGAGACATTGGGAACCTCCAAACACTGGACCCTACCCAGTTCGGCTTAGTTAAGAGCAGATCATGCCTCCTAAACCTGGTGGACTTCTTTGAGACAGTTACCAAGGCTATAGACGAGGGAAAGGTGGTACACACAGACTACCTAGACCTCGCAAAGGCCTTCAACACCATTCCCCATTCTGGTATTATAGACAAGCTCAAAAGCCTGCACATAAACCCCTATGTCACAAGATGGGTTGCCAACTGGCTCACTGACAGAACCCACATGGTGAGAGTTGCAGGAGCTAGGTCTGACTCTAAACCGGTTACAAGTGTCATTCCCCAGGGCTCAGTCCTAGGACCCCTCCTGTTCAGCATATACTTCTCAGAGGTAGAGGCAAGCACAGGAGGACTATGGCTGACCAAGTTCGCAGACGACTGCAAACTAGGGGCTATAATTGACTCTCCGACTGACACAGACATCCTGGTGTCCAAATCATGGCCTCAAGCTAAATGCCAAAAAGTGCGTAGTCATCCCCTTTGGAAAAAAACAAAGCACCCACAAACTACCACATAGGTGGTAGTCCCCTAAATATGGAAGATGTAATAAGGGATCTGGGAACCCAAGTAGATAGTAATCTCTTCTTTGACAATCACATTGCCAAAGTGGTTAGAAAATCCTTCTATGTGGCCCAGCTAATCACAAAAGGGTTTGCATCCAGATCAAAAGAGGTCATTGTGCCCCTCTACTCATCAGACCCATCATAGAGTACAACTCCCCATTTGGTATGTACCTTACAAGACACCTGCAACAGCTGAAAAGACCACAGAAGTACCTCACCAAGAGGATCACTGGCCTCAAACAGATGCCCTATGCAGCTTGACTCAAGAAACTCTAGCTCTACTCGGTTGCATACCGCCTACTCAGAGGTGATCTCTGCCTGACATACAAGGCCATGTCCAACACAGAATTGATGGATATGCTCCACCTAAAGAAAACCATATTCCCTCGAGCCACACACTCTAGGGATCTAAACCTCACCACAACAATAAATAGGACGTGCTGGAGGGATAGATTCCTTTCCCAGAGACTTCCCATGCTTTGGAACAAGATTCCAATCTACATTAGGTAGAGCTCCTCAATAACACTCTTCAAGAGAAACCTTGACAAGTGGATGGGAAGCAGAAAGTTTACCCCGGGATTACTTCAATGGCTCTGCTGGACAGAGGTACAGGGAACTAATCTAAGGGAGTGGCAAAAACCAACACATTCTGGCTAGGGTTATAAATGCCTTCGGGCAGATAGCCTAGTACCTACCTATGAACTGAAGCAGATGGAGCCAAGCAGGATGGGGAGAAAGTTGGGGGCAAAGAGGAAATCTCTACTGGCTCTGGCACCCCGGCACTGGGTACCAATGGAACTGAAGACTCCGAAACCAAAGGTCATTTTGGAGAAGGAGTTAGCAGCTGGAATGGGGAAATTCTCATGGAGCCAGATGTGGAAGGAGCAGACACAAGCCCCATCTGGATCTATGTCTCAAGAAATTGTCTCATGAGCTTGCCGACGTCCTTGGAAGTTAGGCTTTTGGAAGACCCAGAAGAAGTTGCAGATGGAGGTCTGAAGGATCTCCAGAGAGAAAGGGATGGAGATCTTTGCATATGTCCTGTCAGCGCTGACCCAGCTGCCAAAACTATAGGAGCATATGCCATAGAAGCACCCGGGACAACTGAGGATGACCAGGGTGGAGGAGAAAAGTAGCAACTGAGCTCAGAGCTGAGTGAGTCGGTTCTGATGATTTTGCCTTTTTTCTTGGTAGTTCAGAGGAAGATTGCATGGGAGAAGATCTCCTGAGACTCCCTGGACTTTTTAGGAGGGTGTTGAGCCCCTGAAGTAGACAGCATCCCCGAGGTGGAGGTAGGAGGGAGCAAACCTTTTAACACCAGTTTGCTCCTCCTACCTGCCAGAGCCCAAGGATGGAAAGCCCTACAGATTTCATAAGGGGCTTCCAAATGGTTAGGCCCGAAGCAGTAAACGCACTCCCTGTGGGCGTCGGACAGAGGAATCTTCTGCCACAGAAAGTGCACTTTTTAAACCCTAAAGGTTTTTGTTCAGACACAGTGATACAACAGAAAAAAGAAAGAGAAGGAAGTTTTTTTTTTTTTTTAAATGGGGAAGACAGGAAATGCTAACAGAGAAAACGTGAAAACTAGATAAAAAAGACGCAAGAAAGCTATCACTAAAGAATTAAAGAATTACAGAATTAAAGAATATTAAGTATGGAAAAAAGACTTATAAAGACTTACAACCAAGCTCAAGACCAAATGGAACTCAATGCTAACTTGAAGTGCGGCAAACGAGATCTGAGGTATGCTGGGAGAGTGGGGCGTTGTGGGTAGGGAGTAGGAGCTCAAGTCAGGAAGCTGAAGCTGGAAAAAAAGCAACCAATACCCACAGGTTAATGAAATGAAGTGGACAACATCAGATCTATCAGCAGAACACAAAATATTGAAAACCTACCACTGGCAGCTAGTGCAATTACTAAAGCACAGCAGTATTATGAATGTACAGAAAAGTGCCTGTTGGCACCATTTGTGGAATTCTGCACACAGTGTAAGTGGGCAATGTCAGTACAGTAGTCAGCTTTTGGTAAAGAATTAGGGTAGTCTGCGATACCAGGACATGAATCTCAGCTTCTAGGTAGGAATAGGTACAATGTAGTTAATTCTAGAAATGTTTCTGAGATGAAATTACAAAGATTAATAACAAATTAACAAAACAATCTTAAAGGCTCTTTAGTAACCAACAGCTGTTGCAAAAAACACAAAACAAGGGTGCTGTGGATGAAGTCAGGGCACACCAGTCATAACTTGGATGTACAGTTCTGCACTTGCTGCAGGGGCATGAGTCAAAATTATGAAACCCAAGTTATCGGGAATTGCAATAAAACAATATGGAAGATATCACTACATACATGACTGGGTGGAATTAGATGTTTAATTATGCTAATTTTTACTTTATACCTCCCACCTGTAACCATTAAGCTTCCTCCTTACTGGGTACCCATTCATTGCCCAGAGGCGGTAAATTCCAAGATCCAATGTGGAGACAGCCTTCAGGTGATCCATCATACAAGCGGACAGTAGGGGTGCTTGTGACCTTGGTGGCATCCTGGCTATGGGTTTTTTTTACTGCGAGTGGCATAACACCACCCTTGGTGGTGACATGAGCATTTGCATTAACACAAGGACCACCTATGCCCTTTTATCTGCACATGCATGCTCCTTCACATGCACTAAGGGCAACCATTAACAGCCCGAATGGTTATAAACACGTCCTCCCTGCACCATGACACAGCCCCAGTGTTCAGTGGACGGCTGTGTCAGAAGAGTGAGGCATGCCAGCTGACACCATCATCTCTCCACTCCAAGAATGAACACAGCCTGCCTGTGCCATCAAGCACCACAGATGCTAGTCACATCTGGATCACCTGGGCTGCAGTCTGGGCTTTATCTGGTCATGCCACAGGTTTTGATAATTCTGAAGTTGCTTCAAAAAATGTCCAGCTCTGTTGCATACACGAGTAAATCCCTCACTATGATCCAAACAGCCCTAGCTTGAATAGAGGTCTGGGTGATGGTGTAGTTAGGCAGGGGAGAGTGGGAGTAAGCTGCTTACACTAGCTCATCCACTTGGGGGAGGGGCACTAGTGGTCCCAGTCAGATGCCTACTCCCATGCAAATAGAGCCATGCACATAACCAGTGGCAACTGAACTGAGGATGTGGGCTTGGCAATCCCAAGCCAAAGAGGTTAACCCTCATGGGGGTGTGTGTGGAAACACTTCCACATTAGGTTAAGGGCAAAGGAGGCTGCTGTGGTGATGCAGATTCCCAAGTTAGCTACCAGAGTTGGGGTAAACAGAAAACACCCCAAATGGCTGCCTGTAAGATGGCCGTGCCACAGCCTGTTCTTGCCCCTCTGATGGGGAATGAAAGGGCAGTGGCTCAATGGCTAAAATGCATGGGGGACCAGAAAAATAACAGGGGGAAAAAAGTTTCAGAGATGGAAGTACAAAGACTTGTCTACATTTGCCACCAGAGCCTCTAGTTACAGCATGCAATCCAGAAACAGCTCTGGGAGCACTAAAATCTGGCTTTCCTACAAAAATGAGGATTACTTAGGACATTTGTTGCATTTTTTTTTACTTGGCTATGTTGGACAATGAGTGACTTTATTTTTTCGAAATGCTGAATCTTTTATTTTTCAAGTGGATTCTTTAGCTGAAATTACTGTGAATGACTGGTACACTGACTTTTTGCTCCTGTCCCCATCTCTGGTGGAACCTTTACATCTAGATTTATCCTGGACTTTCTGCATAATTTCACTGGCAATTGCAGTATTTTATTCAATGTTTAATTGAGCTTTCTACAATTATTTTTAAGTAATCCAGCATTATCTGCAATTGCTATTTTATGGTTTATTCACTATTCCTACATTTGCTTCACTTTAAATTTTACTTAGTGCTTAGGAAATAAGCACGAATCAGTATAAAGTTGAACAGTCTATAATACAAGAAAGATAAACAGCAGGCCAAATGCTGAGATTCACACTTGAATTGGGGAGAGATACAGGCTCACAAAACATGACATAAAAGGTCGATGAAGATGGACTGAGAAAAGGAAATGGATTGGAGAGGCCACCTGCAAAATAGCCATTACAGAAAAGAGGGAAAACAGGTGGTGAGTCATGTGAGGACAGCAGCTGAGGAGACAGTGAGTACAGAAGAAAAACAGTGGCAAAGAAGAATCCAGCAGTGAAAAGGAGAAATGCAGAAGTGAGCAGTGTGGAAAAGCAGGTTTGGTTCAAAAGAAAGAAGCTGAAGCTAGGGCAGGGTAGCAGAAATGAAGAAGAGGAATTGGAAAGTAAGAAGTACACTGGAGGAAGCTAGAGGGAGAACATGCTGAAGGAGACTGTACAGCGAGATTGGATATACAGATTGGAATGACCAAAGAATTAAAAAATGGGGTGTGGAGGTGTGTGGATGGCAAATGGTACAGGAAAGCCTAGAATGGCAGGGTGGTTGCAAATGCAATGACTGAAGCCTTTAAGAGAGAAGGATCTAATGATAAGGAATATCAGATAATAAAAAAGGATACAAACCCTCAAAGTGCTAAAGAGAAGTTGCATGCTCTCAGCATTGTAATATATTACAAGAATAACAAATCTGGTGTGATGATGGGGACATGAGGAAGGAGTATGGTAGGCAAGAAAAGAATAAAGCCTGGGTAAGAGATGAAGAATGGAAAAATTAAAGGTGGCAGCATATGCAACACAAGGAGGGCAGGTTCAAGGAAAGAAAGGAACTGGCCTGGGTAAAACCAAAATCATTCAAAAAGAAGTGAGCAGAGGGAAAGATGAAGTGTGTATCTTGCTCCAATTAAGAAAGGATACAAAATATAAAGAGTGGGACCTTTTGATGGTATTTACAAGACGCAGAGGATGGAAGAATGGTAGTAATGAAGCTTACGAAATGAAAAAAATGAATGAACTGAAGACTGTTCTGAAAGGAAAGGGAAGTGGAATAACAGGGCAAAAGAAATAAACAGACAAGTTGGGAGAGACACAAAGGAGAAGAAGCGATAAACCGGGAAGAGAAGAATGACAACACACAGGCAGGAGAAGGGGGATCTGTAGAAGGCCTCAGACAATAGAATGTGGAAGTTGTAAATGGGTGCTAAATGAGGTATACACAGAGGAATAGAAGGCTGGAAGGAAGTAGGACCTTCTCTTTCAAAGAGCAGGGGAGGAACACAGAACACAACAGAAGACATCAAATGGGTAACAAAACATTAGGGAACTGCAATTTAGGAGCTGAGAAGATGTGTTCGTGGGATACATTTAGGGGGAGAGTACAGGACTAATGGAAAAGAATGGAGAAGGTGGACAGGTGCTGAAAAAGGTGGATGTACTGGGGGGGGGGGGGCCTGGCTGCAAGTAGTATAAAAGCTGAGGTAGAACTGAAGAATGCAGAATAATAAAGTAGTGCAGAAAGAATGCATGATATGAGATAGAAGGGCCTGAACCAAATGGAGAGGAGGTGCAGACAGCAAGGAGTTACACATATGTAGAAGCACTAACATGGCCAAAATGAACAAACAGTTTATAAATGTGCATGGAGTAAAAGGGCAGGGTGATTATCACACCTTTTCATACAACATTCTAAAGTGTAATACCTGGGTGAGGGCTATTACAAAGGGAGTAAAAATAAATAAACCAGGCAAATTCTGAGATTAAATATAAAATAAAAGCTAATGGGTACAGACGGATTACACTGGATGTGCAACATGAATTTTAACAAGTAACCTGCGTGTAAACCAATAATGTGAATTTACTAAACAGGAATAAACTATGCATATAAAGTGTAGCAGTGTTTAGACTGGAATGCATGGTCTCAAAGACAAACAGGAATCTAGCAGGTATCTAACTATTGATTAGGTTAATTAATTAATTGAAAGGTTAATTTAGTATTTTAACTTTATAATTTATTCTTTGTAGTCAAGTGTTTTAAGGATTTTTATTTAAAACATATTTTTATTTCTACATATTTATTCATCCAACATTGTAACATTAAATGTGCTTTAATTGTGGCAACACAGAGAGATGTAACAAGAAAAGTTTTTGGTTTTAAACTAAATTAACCTTTCAATTAATTCATTAACCTAATCAATGTAATTAAGTGAATTGTATAAAAGCACTAGTAGTTTGAACAGCCCACATCTGAGGAAGTGATTTTTAAAACGAAAACGTATGGTGGAGTGTTAATGTGATGCGTTTCTGTGGAATAAAGTGAACTGAAGTGTGTTGCGCCATCTGTGTTTTTTTTCACATTTTTCTAAGCTTGCCCTGCTCAGGGCTTTATTGTTTTGCCTGAAAAGCGGCTTCATTTTGTGGATTACAAGTTTTATTTGGAAGCTGCTGTGAATTTTAATCTTTTTTTTTTAATTGCACGTACATGTTCAGCAATCCCACACCCCAACCTCCTAGTTGTTTTCCTAACATAAAATGTGCTGCAACTGAGCAAGCTCGCCAAATAAACTAAACCTTCAGTCCTACAATTAAATCTATCTTTAGATGTAAACATAAAATTAATGTGTTCAAAAAATATTGGCTGATAGATCTAATTAACCTACAAGCCTGACAAGGAAAAGTCCCTACTGGTCCCCTTATTTGGTCACTCTTTAGATGTTCAAATAAATATTTCAAATTGCGTGTCTTTTTAAAAATAAACCTAGGGACATGCCCAATGACTCTAGATAAATTATCCTTACCCAAAACCACTTTCCAGTTTGCCAAAATAATATCTCTAACCTTGCTACCTTCTATACTCATGGGAACTGGAAAAGATAGGGCTTTAACTGAATCATTGACCATCCCTCTGTCTGTAATAAACCCAGATTTCAAAATGGGGGAAAATCTATCATTCCTTAACTTAATAACCTCGTCTGAAACACTAAGCAATTTGTTAACATCATACCCTGTCTTACTAAACATATCAATAAGAACTCCAACTTCCTCCAAAAACTTCTCATCATTACTAATAATGCGACTAAGCCGAATAACCTGACCTTAAAAGATATTATATTTCATAAAAGGAGGGTGAAAACTGTCAAAATGTAAATAATTGTTGCTAAAGGTATCCTTCTTAAAAATGCTGGTTTCAGAAGTCACCTGACTAAAGTCAGCTGTAAGGTGAATGTCCAAAAAAATTAACTGTCGTCCCAATACCACTAACAACAAAATGTAACCAATTAACAGATGTGTTCATTGCTTCCACAAATTCAAAAATGTGGGTTCATCACTGGTCTATGTAAGAACCAAATCATCTATGTACCTATGATAATAAGAAACAAACATAAAATAAGGTAATTTAGCCAAATATGTCACCTCCCACCAACACATAATTAAGTTTGCAAAAGCAGGAGCCATCTTTGCCCCCATTGCAACACCAGACATTTGTTGGTGTATAGTGCCCTCAAATAGAAAAAAAAATATTATTCAACACTAAATCTAGTAAAACACAAATAGTTTTAGAATCAGTGATCAAGTTTTTACCAAACTTATTCAAGTATAACTCCACAAACTCTATTCTAGCATCATGATCAATAGAAATACATAAAGAGCTGACATCTCTTATGACATTTATGACTTTTGTTTAGTTGATCAGCCACAATTGGGGGTTACATATGGAATACCTAAAATTCACAAAAAACAAGTACAACCCCGGTTTAGACCTATAGTGGCTTCTTCAAGAAGCAAAACAGTTAACATTGTTTCCTTTCTTGACAATGTCTTGAATCCAGTTGTACAAAACAGTATGCTTTTTTGAAAGATTCTTGGAGCTTTTTAAATCCGCTAAAAGATTACCAGTTCAATGGACAAGAAAGGTTTATTTGTACTGTAGATGTCAGTTCTTTATATACTTCTATTGATCAAGATGCTGGAATAGAGTTTGTGGAGTTATATTTGAATACATTTGGTAAAAAACTTGATCTTTGATTCTACAACTATTTGTGTTTTACTAGACTTAATGTTGAGTAATATTTTGTTTTGTTCCGTTTGAGATTTGTTTGAACTTTACGTTTATATTTTGGAACGCTGCACCTTCGGTGGATCTTTTGCTGCTGTTTCTGACAATATTTTGTTTTGTATTTGAGGGCACTATATACCAACAAATGCCTGGTGTTGCAATGGGGGTGAAGAAGGCTCCTGCTTTTGCAAATGTAGTTATGTGTTGGTGGGAGGTGACATATTTGATTACATTACCTTATTTAATAATGGCTAATGGCTATCAAAATAATCGTCTTAGTAAAAGAGTACATTTAAGAAATACCTTGCAAAGTCTGTGGGACATCACATTAGGGCCTGATTCACCTAGATGGAAATGAGATCACTACTAACTGAACTCGAATAGTAGCTGCAGCTGTACCTTCATTAAATAATTTAGCTAAGAATTCCAAGAATGGAAGCTATTGGAGCAGAGAAGGAATCAATGCGATTATTCAAGACCCATGAAGAAAATCTTTTCCATTTGCTAATATATAACTTTCTCGTCGAAGCCTTATGAGACGAGATCAGGATATGTTTTACTGATGGAGAAAGATTAGGAAGCCTGGCTATGTTTGGAATCGGAGCAGCCATGCTGTCAATTTGAGGGTTTGAAGGGAGGGGTGGAGCATCCCTGATGCATGAGTCAGGAAGTCTGGAACTGGGTCCAGAATCCACGTCTCCTCCTGGAGACGAGGCCAAAGGAAGGGGAATCAGATTTGGCGAGGCCAGTATGGGGCGATTAGTATCAAGTTCCTTCCCAAGGAAATGGCCTTCTGAAGAACTTTGGGTATCAACAGAAAGGGAGGAAAGGTGTAGAGAAGACTCTATGGCCAATTATGCACAAGTGCATCCATTGGTGACTCCCCCGGGGGGGGGGTTAAGGGCAAAGTACCTGCTGCAATTGGCATTCATGGATGTGCCAAAAAGGTCGTAGCAAGGCTGGTCCAATTTGCAGAAAATCTTTTTCGCCATTTCTTGTTTTAGGGATCACTTGTGAGGCATCAGAATCGGTCTGCTATCACGTTGGATTTTCCCAGAATATGCAGTGCTATCAGAAAGCGTTGGGAGGAGGTCACCCACTGCCATACTCTTAGGTCCTCTCGACAAAGGGGATAAGATTTGGTTTCTCCTTGTTTGTTTATGTACAACACCGCTGACATGCTGTAAGTCTGTACTGCAATAGTTCTTAGCGGAAGAGAGTCCTGGAATGCTCGCAACACTAAAAGCACCGCTCTCATCTCTAGGACGCCGATGTGTAAATGGGCCTCGTGATACTGCTAAGTGCCTTGGACTGTCCTTCCCATATAATGCCCACCCCCACCCTATCTGGGAAGCGTCCATAGTCATTGTGGCTAACGGCTGTGGAAGAACAAAGGGTCGACCTAATGTCATGAGTGGAGTGAAGCCACCAATGAAGGTCCTTCTTGCAAGACTCTGTGATCAAAATCTGGTGGCACATGGGTAGTTCCTGTATGGACCACTGAGTGAACAGTAACCAATGCAGAATTCTCATATGTAGATGTGCTAATGGAATCATGGTTACTGCTGGTGCCATAGTTCCCAAGATTTTCAAGATTGCTCTTGCTTATACTTTTCTCTTGGAAAGTAGGTTTAGGACCCGACGACATAGGACCTAAACCTACTTTCCAAGAGAAAGTAGGTTAAGGACCTGACGACGTAGGACTTGAACCCTTTTAGAGGAAAGTTTTGCCATCATTTTTGTTGTTTTTAGATCTGCTCTTATAAAAATGATACACTGAGATGGCAACAAGGCAGAATTTTTGTAGTTTATTGTGATTCTTAGGGGACAGCAGAGATGCAAGGTGTGTCTCTCACTTTCAATACTAGATGCTCGGTGGTGGCGGTCAGGAGCCAGTTGTCTAGGTACCGAAACACTCTGAATCCTAGGCATCTCAAGTTAGCCGCTACTACTGCCATACACTTAGTGAATACTCTAGAGGCTGTAGTGAGGCCAAAGGGCAGATCACGGAACTGGTAATGACTGGCTCCCAGTCGAAAGTGCAAATGAATCCTGGACCAGCTGTCCATTTTTATATGGTAGTACGCATCCTGGAGGTCTATACAGCACATCCAATCATTTTGTCCTAGAAAAGGGAGTATTGACTACAGTGTTACCATCTGTAACTTTGACTTTCTTACTGATTTGTTTAAGTTGCTGAGATCCAGGATGGGTCTCCAGTCCCCGTTTTCTTTGGAACTAAAATGAACCTTGAGTAAGGTCTGGATCCTATTTGGTCTGCAGAGACTGTTTGGATGACTCTTTTGTCTAGCAACTTCTGTATTTCTCAAGTTGTTCTTTGTGACTGGGTGGAACGTCCGGCATGTTTTTTGTGTTTGGGATGGGGAAAGAAAAAGGGTAGGGAGTAACCTCTGGATATGATGCTTTGTATCCACTTGTCTTTTATAGTTAGCCAGGCTTCTGGGTACAAAGATGAGCAGCCGCCGACTGCCTCCAGAGATGGACAGGCAGGCCTTCTTCCAGGAGCACTGAAAGGGCTTACCAAGGAAAGCTTCCCTGTTGCCCTGGTTTTGCAGACCCCCCTCTGCCAGGTGGTCGGCGTCTTCCATTAGTACTTCCCCCTCTGCCCCTGGGGGAAGAATCACCACGTGTCCTGGAAAGCTCTCTGGGATTTTCAAAACTACAATTTCCTCCTTTTTGACCCTTTGGATAAGGTCTGGTAGGTAGGAAAAATGGACTCCTACAGCAGAGTCCGTCTTTCCATCTTGTTCACACCTGGTTAGTGTGTCTATGACTTTTGGCCCAAACAAGGATGAGCCATTGAAAGGGGAGTTCACAAAAAAAGATTTAAAGGGCTCTGCAAATTCACACAAGCGCTTCCAGGAATGTCTCCTTAGGAAAATTCCTGAACCTGCTGCCTTGCTCGCTCCATCCGCTGCATAAGAAATGAACTTCATGAAGGTGTTTAACACTGAATTTAAAGTGAAGAGCTGAGAGGAAACCTTCTCCGATACCCCTTCAACTACTGAACCTTGGAGGGTATCTCCTAACTATTTCAGGAGATCTCTCTGAAGTCTAGTAAAATGAGTCAGATAATTCAGTGATCTAAGTGCAAAAGTCACTGAAGAAAAGATGCGCTTTCCATATCTGACACCTTTGTTTAGAAAATTTTTATCTACTGGTACTGTGATGAATTTGTTTGGCCTCCGAGGAACAGGTTCCACTGCATCTGGAGTCTCCCATGCCTTTTGACAAACTAAGTCCATCAGTTCATCAAAAGGTGGAGAAACAAGTGGCAGAAGGGTGAGACACAAAGGCCGTCAGGTATACAGACTCCTCCTCAGAAGGGTTCATGGACTTCCAGCTGCCTCTCTGTTTTAGTATTTCCAGGATGTCCATGAAGGAGACATCCTCAGAGGGTGACCCTTGGGGACCCTTTCGATTTATCAAGGTCTGTATCCGATCTGATGAACTCCTCTGGGGAGTCAAAATGCTTCCTCTTGCATAACCTCTTCCAAGGGACCTCTTCAGAAGGGTATTCTGGAGAGGTTTCAGAAGAGAGGGGGTCACCCAATGGGGCATCCTGAGGCCTAGGGTCTCTGCGTCTCTGCGTATGCATTGGTGCTGAGACAGATAACACTGCCTTTGGGGGAAGACTGTCCCGACCCAAAAGTGGACCTGTCTGTGGAGAGAGCACTCTCCTCATCACCCATCACCTTGAAAGCCCCCTGCCCCTGATCCAATGAAACTCATGGCTCCGAAGAGCCAGAGGGGAATCCCCAGAACCAAGGTGGTTGGCTCCGAGGCTGAGGTAGAATCCGAGCTCACTCGAGCCGATGCCCAGAGAAGCAAGTTCAGATCTGACAAGTGTCTGATCCGACTCTCCTCCCTGGACCCGACTGGACAGCATCAGCTCCTAGACTCCTCAAGTTCAGATGGAACTGAAGACGTCGGAGCAATGGTCGGACCTGAAGATCTTGTGATAGTTCTTGGCTCCAACGGTTCCACTATGATCAGTTCTGGACATTCTGGCTCTGAGGTCCGAGATCAGATCAGAGGAGGACTAGATGATGAAAGGGAAGGCATGGTCAGTTCTGAAGCCCTCTAGGTTGGATCATTTGGTGAGGGCCGGTATCCTTAACAGCCCCTGCACCACACGATCCACATCATCATTGGACAAGCTCCTGGAAGATGGAGCAGGAGATCTGGAGGATTGCAACAATGGAGAACTTAGGGTATGAGATACTAGTTCCAATTCTGGGGACCGGTTCCACAAATGAAATTCCAATGGCACTGAAATAGCTGGAGCCAAGGTAGAAGGCTTTTCAGGCCTGACGGCCTTCGGGTCCGAAGATGAGACTTTTGGTATTTTTTTTTGTTGGCTCCGATTGAGTACTTGAAGATGAGGACCTTTTCCCTGACTTTTCAGACCTTGAAGAGGGGGATTGGCCTGATTTTAAAGGATCCTGACCTTCTTCAATTGCTTTAGAAAAAGGGGTCTTCAACAAGCCTCTCAAAATTAGTTTGTTTTTTTCTATCCAGTAACACTCTGTGGCTAAACATATGGCACAGGACTCTTGCAGGTGAACAGCTCCAAGACAGTACACACAAAGGGTGTGTCCATCAGAGAGATCCTTTGGCTACACTTAACACATTTCTTAAACCCACAGGGTTTAGCTTCCTTGGGATCCTTAAAAGACATTATAGTGGTCAACAGCAGCAGCAGAAAGCAGCTAACAAGTTCACAAAAAATATATGCATTCTACTACTACTTTTTTATTATTATTTTTTTATAAATAACAACCACACCAAAACACTTTAGGAAAAAGGCCCTCTAACTTAAATGGGCAAAGGAGCTCTCTAATTTAAATGAGCTATCCTTAAGGAAAAAACAAATGGGAAAACTCTAAGTCAAACGGGCTAAGGCAGTTCTCTAATATAAACAAATCTGCCTATATAGTTAAGGAGGAAAGTAGAAAAAAGGAATAGGAAAGCCCTCTAAATAAAACGGGCTTTTGAGAAATAAGTTAAAGTCAGGATAGGGGAGAAAGGCCTTGCAGGAAAATGACAGCCAAACAGCAACAACTCAGTAGAGAAAAACAGAAGCATACACAATCTACTCAGTAAACCTTAATTACAGTAAAATTGTTTGAAAAAAGCTAACAATTTTCAAAAAATATAGAGAAACATTTTACTTAGCCAGAGCCAGTAGGAAGAGCACCCAATATCGTTTAATGGCAAACGAGATCTGGGGAGCTCGCCTAGTGCATGATGGGGTAGGGTTTTTAGCCATGAGCTAGTGGAAGACCTCGAGCGTTTGTATAGGCCGAGTCGGAACAGAGGATCGGTTCCAAACCCAACCTGCTAAGAATGAAGGCGAGATAGGACAAGATCACATCAAAGAGTTTTGTAAGATGTGTGATGATGTGAGGTATTGACGGCTATGCCAGGAGAAGTAGGGCACTGGATGTGTAATATATGCCAGCATAGCTAGTTGGAGTTTTGTAAAGAATGATGTCGTTTGTATATCAAAGTGATTTGTATAGCTGCTTGTGTTGAAAATATACCAACAGTGGATCCTGCTGGACAGAAAAGAAATACACCTGCATGTCAGACTGTATTGTAACTGCTGAAATGAATATATTGCAACAGAGAATACTGGAAGGGAAGAGGCTGCACTCAGTCCAGCTGAGTTTGAAAAATAGTCTGAAATTAAATTACGTGGTTTAGGTCATAACGATTGTATTCTTACAGTACCGATTGCAGCCAGAGACACAATGCCTGTGAAAATCAGGATTAGGAATCTTACTGTATTGTGCTTAGGTGCGAAAAAAACTGCCATCCTGGAAGAGTGGAAGTTTTTGAAATTGTTTTACAGCTTCCAGATACTGTAACACATTTTAGCAAAGCTCTATGTGTGTATATATTACAACACATATGTGCTAGATTCTGGTTCAGTTTCTAGCAAAGGGGGCAGTGGGGGAACAAAAAGTTAGATGACCACATGGGATGTCATTCTGTAACCCAGCAGTGAAATTCTGTTCTAACAGATGAGACAGCTGTCTCAGGGCACTCTGGTTTGGGACTGACAAGACCACTCACCCACTTTATCTTGTCTTGCTCTAGTAAGTGAACTAGGGGATAATAATTCTTCAGATCAGTCAGGAAAATATAGTGAGATTAGTTAAGTATTGCTTTTCTGTGTTTGTGTGACCCTTTCCATCTGTGTTATTTTTAATACTTCCTGTGACTGAAACTCTGGTGTTTATTGTAAATAGACAGTTAGTATTTTCATGTTCTTTTATTATTTATTATTAAATATATTTAACCATTTCATAGTGACTGGTCTTTTGGAGAATATTTTAACCTTTGAGAGTACTTATATTCATTTGTTAATATTGTGGCTGCACCTGAAAGCCTTGTTGCATTGGCTAAACACTACCATCTGTATTAGTATTAATTTTACTCAACATAACTGGGTATCCTTGTAAGAGCCTTAGGGTAGCTGTAGTGTTCTGGTGGCAGTATCTATCTTATAGTCTGGGCAGGGGGGCACAGCTGGTAAATCTGTGCCAGCCTTTCACAGTTGTGTGTTTGTGTATGAAAATCAAATCTCAAAACAGTGTGTGTCAGCTACTTGGAGCAGGGACACAGAACACTGGTTTCAAAGAGAGGGTGGTGGATGACTTTGCTTGCAACATTCGGATGAGGACTCAAAACTACAGCTGTGTCAGTGGGAAATCTTATTTGGGATCTGGGGAGAAAGAGGGAAATCCAGCCCCAGGATGGAAGTGTGTTCCCTGTGTGCTCTTAAAGGAAACTGTGCTTGGTGCAGACAGCTGCATCTGGAAATACTGTATTAATCCATTTTTGTTCCAAGTGAACTTCCCTCACCAGTGACCAGATGATTACTGGCCCAGAGGAGGGACATCACAAGATGTGACACAGGCTCAAAAGCTATGAGAAGAAACTACATAAAAGTTCAACCTGCCAAACAGTGTAGGCGTGTAACGCAAAAGCTGGAACTAGACATTTAACAAAAAAGGTGTCATACATAAAAGGTGGGAATAATCACTTTTTAATACAATGATGCTTTCTGTAATGTCTTTAAATGTCAATGGTCTCACAGATAAATACAAAAAAGAAAGAATTGCAAACCATATTAAAATGTAGAGTACAAACAACTATGTTACAGGAGACACACTTGGAAAGTAATGAACATGTAAATTTGATAAAGAAAGGTTTTCAGGATGGTTATTTAGTGGAATACCTGCGACAAAGGAAAACAGGGAGTACTTATCTTAATTGCAAGAGGAACTCCAATAGTGATACAAGGGAATAAAGATAATAATGGCAGATCTGTAGTGCTAAGGAGCTACTTGGCAAGGGAGGAGAATTACACTTTCTTGTATTTATATAGCACCTAAAATTGCTATAATGGAGTTTAAGAAAAATCCTGGGAGAAATAATCAGTTTTCAGCAACGAATATTACTTATAGGTGGGGAGTGGAATTTGATTTCTAGCAGTGAAGATGTGTCTGGGGTGCGCAGAATGAAAAGTATAACAAAGAAGGATACATTTTTGAAGAACTTTATGAAAATATTTGGCATGGAAGATGTGAATTCAGTAATAGGAGTTCTGAGTTAATTTACATAATATTCCCCAGTATATAAAACCTGGGCTGGACTAGACAGAATTTACAATCTGATGTTGCAAATCTTTGTTCTTTCATTACAGTTAGGACCGCGGAATCGATACGGCCATTTCCCAGCTCGCGCAAGCCAAAAACTCTCAGCTAAGACCTACCGATAATGCCCCTCTCCTAGTTACTTCAGATATCGTTTGCCATGTTCCTAGTCAGATGTGCTAACCATCTCTCTCAAAGCTAAGTAGAAAATTATTAATTTCAAGACCGCTTCTCTTCAAAATTATTTAATTTTTAGTCAAGTTAGCCTTTTCTTGCTGTCACCTATAACCTAAGCCTATTTCCTACCCTTTTCCTTGGTAATTTAATTTTTTTACCTTTACTGGTACTGTCTCTCTCTCCTGTCTTTGACAGGCCTTTTCTTTCTACTAGGTTCATAGGTGAGTACTAGGCTATCTGCCCGAAGGCATTTATAAGCCTAGCCAGAATGTGTTGGCTTTCGCCGTCCCCTTAGATTAGTTCCCTGTGCCTCTGTCCAGCAGAGCCACTGAAGTGATTCCTGAGGTAAACTCTGTTTCACATCCACTCGTCAAGGTTTCTTTTGAAGAGTGTTAGAGAGGAGCTCTGCCGAATGTAGATTGGGATCTTGTTCCAAAGCATGGGAAGTCTCTGGGACAGGAATCTATCCCTCCAGCATGTCCTATTTATTGTTGTGGTAAGGTTTAGATCCCTAGAGCTTGTGGCTTGAGGGGATAAGGTTTTTTTTAGGTGGAGCATGTCCATCAATTCTGGGTTGGACATGGCCTTGTATGTCAGGCAGAGATCAGTAGTCGGTATGCAACCGAGTACAATTGGAGTTTCTTCAGTCGAGCTGCATAGGGCATCTGTTTGAAGCCATTGATCCTCTTGGTGAGGTACTTCTGTGGTCTTTTCCAGCTGTTGCAGGTGTCTTGTAAGGTACATCCCAAATGGGGCAGATGGGTCTGATGAGTGATGAGTAGAGGGGCACAATGACATCTTTTGATCTGGATGCAAACCCTTTTGTGATTAGGTGGGCCACGTAGAAGGATTTTCTAACCACTTTGGCAATGTGATTATCAAAGGTGACATTACTATCTACTTGGGTCCTCAGATCCCTTATTACGTCTTCCGTATTTAGGAGACTGCCACCTATGTGGTAGTTTGTGGGTACTTTGTTTTTTCCAAAGGGAATGACTATGCACTTTTGGCATTTAGCTTGAGGCCATAATTTGGACACCAGGTATCCGTCTCAGTGAGACCCTTTTGGAGGATGTCTGTGTCAGCCGGAGAGTCAATTATAGCCCCTCATTTACAGTCGTCTGTGAACTTGGTCAGCCATAGTCCTCCTGTGCTTGCCTGTACCTCTGAGAAGTATATGCCGAACAGGAGGGGTCCCAGGACCAAGCCCTGGGGAACACTACTTGTAACCGGTTTAGAGACGGACCTAGCTCCCGCAACTGTCACCATGTGGGTTCTGTCCGTGAGCCAGTTGGCAACCCATCTTGTGATGTAGGGGTTTATGTTCAGGCTGGTGAGCTTGTCTATAACACCAGAATGGGGAATGGTGTTGAAGGCCTTAGCGAGGTCTAGGTAAGCTGTGTGTACCACCTTTCACTTGTCTATAGCCTTGGTAACGGTCTCAAAGAAGTCCACCAGGTTTAGGAGGCATGATCTGCCCTTAACAAAGCCAAACTGGGTAGGGTCCAGTGTTTGGAGGTTCTCAATGTCTCTGTTAATGAGTTCCATGATGATGCGCTCCATAGCCTTGCAGACCAAGCTAGTCAGGCTTATAGGGCGATAGTTCCCAGGGTCTGTTGTGGCTCCACCTTTGTGGAGCGGGATAACAGTTGCTGTGTGCTACTCTATGGGTATGTAGCCTGTGGAGAGGCTGAGGTTGAACAGTGTGTTTAGGTGAGGGGTTAGTTCGTCTTTGAGCTTGTGTAGGATGCAGCGTGGGACACTGTCCAGTCCCATTGATGCTGAGTTTTTGGCTTTGGAGAGGGCTGTTTTAACCCGAGTGTCTTTGATTTCAGGGACTTTACATTCTTCTGGTATGGTTATGGGTCCTTTTGAGGGTGAGATGGGGGTGAAGTTTGCGCTGAACCTGTCTGCCAGAATGTTGGCGATATCGGTCGGTTCAATGTATTATGTGCCATTCTGCACTAACTCTGAGCCGATCTGAGCATTGCCACTTAGATTCTTGACATAGCTAAATAGTGCCTTGTGGTTCTCTTTGGAGTCCTTAGCAATTTTTCTTTCAAAGCTCGCCTTGGATGATTTTATGAGGGATTGTAGTTTCTTGCTGATACTGATCAGGGATTTCTTCCCTTCTTGGGATTTTACTATTTACTGTACTAGTTTCCTCCTTTTATTGTATAGCTTGTTTATGGCAGGAGTCCACCAGACTGGTTTCCTTTTCTTGGAGGAGTGAGTCTTGGTTTTGCATGGGATGGCACGATCCATGCATTCTTGTAGCTGCCCGTAGAATACATTAGTAAAGGATTTTGCAGCTTGGACAGTGTTATCCTTCAGCATGGGGGCTTTGAAACTTTCCACCTCGGTCTTAAGTAACGTGAAGTTTGCTTTTGAAAATTTGTCATGGTGGCTTTCTTGTCCGGGGGAGGGGGCGGAATGTGGATATCCAAAGTGATTTGTTTATGGTCAGATCTAACCAGCGAGGGGTTGACCTCTGGTGTGGAACACCGGTCGCCCATGTTGGTGATGACCAGGTCCAATATGTTGTCACCTCTTGTGGGAGTGTTGACCAGTTGAACCAGGGCGTTTGAGTTTATAAATTCTAAGAAAAGTTGGGCAAGGGAGTTAGTACTTGAGTAGTTCTCCCAGTTAATGTTTGGGTAATTGAAATCACCCAATATTAGGGTGTTTGGTTGGACCTTTATGTTTCCCAGTGTTTCCAGAAATGTGGAATGGGGGTCCTGGGACATGGTGGGTGATCTATAGCAAGCTACAATTTGAACTGCAGTTTTGCCCATTGTTAGTTGCACGTGGATGATCTCTGATGCATCGTGCTGTGCCACTAACCTGGAGGTGTGGGTATCCTTGATGAATATGGATACGCCCCCGCCTTTTGTATTTTGGATTGGGTTCTGTGGCCGAAATGTATGGTATTAGTTCTAACCTGGTAGTGCTGGTGTGCTCTCTGCAGCCTTAAATAAGGTTTCTGTTACTGCACATATATCGATTTTCTCCATACTGATGAATGCCTTGAGTGTGTGCATTTTGAGGTTTAGACTTCTGGCACTGAGTAGCATTACCCTCAGTTTTTTGTTACTTATGCTATTTACGGCGGTGGGTTTGTCTTTTGAGCCTTGCCTAAAAAAGGCACTATGAGGATGGCAAGAGCCTTGGCAAGTATTCGAAAGCCTACGGGTGACAGGTGCAAGCCATCTCTAGCGAAGCAGTGTGGCTTGTCGAGCATGTCATCCCAGGCAGACAGACACTGGATCCCCTTTGAATGACACCAGAAAGTTAGCCAATTGTTGAAATCAAGAATTTTTTCTTTATACCATGGTATCATTCTTGGTGAGGGCAGAACGCTGCTCACGGTCAGGGTCATACCGGCCTGGGCTACATGATCAGAGAGCTTTTCTATGTCTCTTTTCATGTAGTCCAGGGAGGTACGGTTCAGGTCATTCACACCAACATGGACAATGACAGAGTCATATTTGTAGTTGTTCTGGAGTGACCTGAGTGCTTGCGTTATGTGGCAGATCCTGGCACCAGATAGGCAGCTAACAGTAACCTTCTCCTTATTCAGCCTAGTGAGTGGGACGTCAGTGTGCCTGACTATAGAGTCACCTATTACTAGTATGTTGGGTATGTTATTTTGCCTTAAGGGGTATGATTGCATGGCACACTGGTTTTGTGAAGTATGTGTTTCATGGTTTGTATTGGGGTGGAGGTTGCTTGGATATTTGTTTTGGAGGTCTCTGTTGGTTTTGCAGATTTTTATTTAGAGCCTCCAAGTATGTTTTCGTGTATTTATGTGTGTTTTTTGCCGGTGCTGGTTTAATGGGTCTATGTAAGACTAGTGGTGTGATGCAAGTATTTCCCTTCTCCTCTTGACTGTCTGATCCAGTCTTGGGTTGAGAGAGCTTAGCCTCTAGTTTGGCTGTATAACTGCATCTCTCGCATGTATTAGTGTTTGGTGGTAGGAGGAGGGGGTTGTCTGTGTACATCAGGCAGTTGTAACATTGCCTCAAAATGCCCAGATTCACCAGTTGGACTGGAGAGTACACCTATAACTGCCCTTTGGACATGCCTGGATAGGTACAGTGAACTGTTTTACTAGATGGCTGGCAATTTCGAATAGAGAGCCTTGTCCTTCTGTACAGTACAGGAGGGTCTAGTGCTTAGGGTTTATAAGTGCTATAAGTTTTGAGCAAGTGCCGGTCTGAGAAATGAAAGGCTTGAATGCTTAAGTTGAAAGTTTGTCTAGTTCCAAAGGAAAAATTGAAGAGGAGACTTTGTGGAGCAGGGAATAGTTTTACCCTAGCTAACTGGTGCTGCCTGGCGTGCAAACCGGGCAAATATGGAATTTATAGCAGGGAAATGAAAGAGATAGAAATTAGCCCCAAATTGCCAATAAACGACTAATTTCTGGGCTGAAACTAGTGGTAATTTTTAAAATAACATCACTGGTATTTTCTCCCTTACTTTTTCTATAGGATAGCCTTGTTGCCTTACTATGTCAGGCAAAGCTAAGTTGGGATTTAAACAGTGTGACAACTGTGGATGTAAGATGCCTAACTTGGATACACATGTTCGTTGTGTCTACTGTTTGGGCGTGGATCATATTAGAGCTGACTGTGACTTTTGTGCTAGTTTTAGTAATTGTACACCAGCAGAACATAAAAATAAAATTATCTTAAAAAGGTTTACTCAAGCCACCTTTTTTGGAGGCTCTATCTGGGTCGGAGGTCTCACCCCCTCCAAAAAACAAAAAAACATAAGGAAAAACGGATTACTTAAGGCACCTTTTTTGGACGCTCCATCTGGGTCAAAGGTTTCACCCCCTCCAAAAACCATAAAGAAAAACGGATTACTCAAGGAACCTTTTTTTCGGAGGCTCTATCTGGGTGGGAGGTCTTACCCCCCTCCAAAAAGGACAAACGGATTACTCAAGACAACTTTTTCGGAAGCTCTATCTGGGTCGGAGGTCTCCCCCCCCCCTCCAAAGACCAAAAAACATAAGCACAAACGGAGTCACTCAATTCTTGCATCTCCATCAGTTACGGAAACGAGTCGGCTCCGTGCTTCCTCGGCGCAGACCTCTTCGGCACCAGGCTTTGTGTCTTCTCCCTTGGTGCCATCCATGATGTTCACCCTTATTCTGTTCCGACCTCGGCACCACTAACTTCGGTGCCATCCTTGGATCCGACATTGGCTCCGATGACTGTACCTGCTTCGGCACCATCCCCAGCCATGGTGCCGAGAATTTCTTTGGCTCCATCGGCTCCAAAACCCGAATACCTGCCACGGACAAGACACTTCCGGTGCATACTGTCTTGGTTCCGACAGCAATGTTTTCCCTGTCTGCACCATCCACCCTTGCAGCATCAGCTCTGGTGGAATCGATGCTCTCCCGAAGCAGTGCTTGGACTGTCCGTACCTTGGTATCTAGCCCGGTGCCTATTTTCTCGCTGGCACTGTCTATGTCCATGGCTCTGATGGCTTCCAGTTCTCTTGCTCCTCTCCCAACCCTCTATTTCGGGACCCTGAGCACGGGAGTCAGAAGAACCCTCTTTGAAGGGAGCCCCTTCTCTGGAGTCCTCCTCAGAAGATCCCACTGGGGAGCCACCCCGGAAGAAACTGTGCAAGAGGAAGCACCTTGATTCACTGGAGGAATCTATCACCGAAGATGCCGATTGTGATGAGGGGGAAGGGTCCCCACAGTCTCCCCCAGATGACATCTCATTCGGAGACACTCTCAAAATCCTCAAGCAGCAGGGAAGGCAGCGGGGAGACTGGAAGTCCTATAACCCTTCTTCTGAGGAATCAGTGTTCCTGCAGGCCTTCAGTGCCCGGCCATCTACTTCCTGGGTGACCCCACCAGCAGATGACCTTGTTAAACTCATCGTGCAGCGTGCCTGGAAGGCCCCGGGCAACGTAGAACCTGTCCCTCGGAGGCCAGACAAAAATTTTATCTACACCTGAAGACCAGCCCCACTGGAGCTAGCAGTTGACAGTTGATTCTATGGTCGTGGCGGTGGCCACCAAGATGGAACTGGCAGAAGAAAGTTCCACCATCCATCCCCCAAACAGAGAGTCCCGTACTTTGGACATACTAGGGAAACGGACCTATGCTTCAGCAACATTTGCCATTCGGTCGCTGAACTATCTGGCACACTTTACTCGTCTCCAAAGAGACCTAATTTCCAAAATGTCTTCCTCTTTGGTGGGGTACTGTCTGATGAGGTGCGTGATACTTTCGCCTTGCAGCTAGCTACCCTTGAATGCATCTCAAACTCCTCGATGCATTTGATATCTCACTCCACTGAGGGGGCAGCTCAAGCTGCCGCATCAGGTGTTGTCATGAGACGTAATGCTTGGATGCGGTTGTGTGACTTCGCAGACCCCGTTAAATCATTCTTTTGTCAATGCACATGTTGCCGAATCTGCACTTTTTGGACCCAAAGTACAAGACACACTTGCACATAGTGAGAAAGACAAAGACCTTGTCTGCTGTGGGCATACGCCTTTCCCAGAGGAGCTACTTCAGGAAGCAGAAGGGAGGAAAAATGTGGTTCAAGAAATCCCAAGGACCTTTTCGTGACACTTGTGGTGAACAATTTCCCCCTGGGGCACACGTGGCAACTCATATGAAGACATCCCTTTCGGGGTAGAGGGGGTCCACGTAACCAGGGCGCTAGAGATTCTTTCTCTGGCAGACCCTACCAGCGCTCTTGAGCAGCGGCCCGACTGCTTCCCTCTGGAAGCTGTCGGGGGTCGTTTTTCTCTGGATTTACCAGCCTGATATCTTATTACTACCGATGTTTGGGTGCAGAGAATAATATCCAGAGGCTACCAAATACCTTTCGACTTAACTCCCAGACCCGTCAAACGAATCCCCGCTGATAGCAGCCTTAGAGATAGAAAAGCTGCTAAGGGAAAGAGTCATCCAACCAGTCTTACCAGACCAGATAGGATCCGGGTTTTACTCAAGGTCCTTTTTTAGTGCCAGAAATGACAGGGGACTGGAGACCAATCCTGGACCTTAGCCTATTGAACAAATTTATCAAACCTCAAAAATTCCAGATGGTCACGATACAGTCCATTCTTCCCTTCCTAAGGAGGGATAACTGGATAGACCTCCAGGACGCGTACTACCACATAAAGATGGATCCCCACTCCTGGAGGTTTCTCTGCCTCTGGCTGGGAGCCAATCATTACCAGTTCAGGGCACTGCCATTCTCAACAGCCCCCTGAGTGTTCACCAAATGTATGGCAGTTGTGGTAGCTCATCTTCAACTACAAGGATTCCGGGTGTTTCCCTATCTAGATGATTAGCTCCTTACCACTCTAACCAGGAATCTTCTAGTCCGCAGTCTCTCTTACACTCAAGCTCTCGCTCTCCGCTTGGGGATTACAATCTACAAAGACAAATCTCAAATGTCCCCAACGAAGACACTGGAATTTATTGGAGCGGTCTTTGACACAACATCCTGTCAAGCTTCTCCCCCCACAGGCTTTAGAAAATAAGACACCAAATCCAAGACCTTCTTCCTTAGACCTATGTATCAGCACGTCTTGTACTGCAATTCTTGGGCTCCATGGCAGCTGCCATTACATTAGTACCACTGGCGAGACTGCACATGAGAATCCTGCA